>NC_048300.1:129755222-129892382 GCF_013100865.1 Trachemys scripta elegans | reverse complement strand
CGGCCCCTGAGAGGGCCCGACCCCCGCACCGGACGTTTACAGGCAGGCATGGAACAAATCTAAAACAGATATGAAACAGGTATAAAACAGCTTGATGGTTTTACCAAACACAATGGGGCGTGAAGCCCAGATCCAACTAGGATAAATGGGCTAACAACCAAATAGTCTTAATGTTACAATTAGATGACTATAGTCTGGATGGACTCAGCTCACTTCTGTCTCTCTCGCAGGGAACCAGGACTGGGGAACTCTGAGGACCATGCCACCAGTGATCAGAAACTGTGATGTCTGGATCAGGTAACCAGCACTGGATGGATTGCAGGTAGGTGGTTGATGTTCTCTCGAATAACCGTGCGACCCGAACGCAGGAACAGGGGATGCCTCCTGAGAGGATAGCAATCTGTCACATTACGTCAGTCCCCTATATCATGTCCTGTGTGACATTATCTGATTAAAATATGACCATGTAGATCAGGGATTGGCAACCTTTGGCACACGGCCTGCCAAGATGCTTACCCTGGCGGGCCGGGCCAGTTTATTTACCTGCCACGTCCACAGGTTTGGCTGATTGCGGCTCCCACTGGCAGCGGTTCGCCCTTCCAGGCCAATGATGACTGTGGGAAGTGACGGCCAGCACATCCCTCGGCCCGTGCCACTTCCCGCAGCCCCCATTGGCCTGGAAGAGCAAACCGCAGCCAGTTACCTCCCTAGTGTCCAACCATGTTACTTACAGGGCTTGGACCCCGCCAGAACTCTCCTTCAAGAGCCTGTGGTCAGAAATACTATGCAGTGACACAGAAGCAGTTTCTCCAAAAAGAATTTGGATTTATTTTGCCCAAACAAGATGCAGAGCTTAGAGAAGGACATTTAAAAATACCTATATGCATATTGTCTTATCTATGTTTGGCATTCCCCTCAAGCCCCTTACACAGATGTGACTAATGCTTGATGTCAACGTGCTTGATGTCCCCTAAGCTTCAAAACTATGAGCAGACACTCAATTTGGTGTTCACCTCTTGTTACTTTCAGATGGTTTTCTGACCCATGAGGGTAAGTTCGATAATGGTGTTTTCAGGAGAGGAGAGAGCAAAAAAAGATGACACAGCTGGGAGGAACAAAATTTCTTCATTGTCTGGACACTTCTCTATGTACTAGGCTCTCTCCTCTTCCTGGACTCTGGAGACAGTATTCTGGAGGGCAAACTCTTCTTGGTATAACAAGGGAAAGCTAGTGTCCTCCCACACAGTGCAAAAACTAGCAGCAGTTTTGCCCTTTATAATTATACTCTTGTTATGCTACAATCATTGTATTAATTGTCCACTCTAATGCTATAATGTTTTAATTAAAGATAGGTGAATCAGAAGTAAAAACCACCTGAAATATTTTTTCATTCTCCTTTATAGGAGAGAATTAAGAACAAGCAAAGAAACAGAAGTGGATATTTTGACATATTCCTTTTGACATATGTTTGAAAGGTCTTGTTTCCATTCCAGTGCAGAACAAAAATAAATTTCAAAGCCTTCAAAATTGCCACAAAACAGCATTATCTTCCAGCCTGCTCCAACTATATCATTTTGGAACACAAGTTCTGTACCCAGTCACTGTTTACTTATGGATTAAAACTTTCTATTTTCTTCTAAAAACAATGTAATTGTTCTTTAAGTGACATGTTAGGCTGTAGTTATGTTATCTGTTTAAAATTTTAGCAGACTAATGACAAGTACAGGACAATAAATTAAAATTCTAAGTCAAGCTGACTAGAATGTATATTTTCATACTAGTGAATGATGTCCATGATTGTACACCCTTTCTGTGGTCCTTACTCAGTAGTAATTTCCCTTCTGATTATCATTTAAACATGGTTACTTATCTCATCAAACTATTTTAATTTATTCCCTAGCCCACAAATCATCTTTTTTTGCTCATACAATAGCTCTTTCTACCAATCCCTTTTGTGTTCATATCCTGTTTGATTTTAATCATTTTGTCTGTGGTTTCTTTGTCTTCTTTGATTTTCCTGGGGTTTCTGAAAATTGAGGTCAAATAAACTAGTAGGAGAAGATGTCTCAAAAACTACTAGTGACTTATCTGTTGGTAGATGTAGAACACGTCATTAGTTTTTAAAGACAGAGCTGGTGCAACTCTTTTTTTGAGTGGCTTCTTTTTAATATGGGTCTATCTCTGATCTTTTCTTGCTATGCCCTTGGACCTTTTATTCAGTTCAATTACTTGAAATCAGTAAGAAATAACACAAGGGTACAAATTCTCTGATATAGATGGAAGCCAGTGCTCCAGTTTATACCAGCAAAGAATTTTACCCTAGATATTATATAAATTTCTATAGAATAGGATTTCCAAGGGAGCTGAATACCCAAATCCCATTAAAATTCAATGGATTTGGGTGTCTAACTCCTTTAGGCTCCTTTGAAAATCACAACTGTAAAAAACAGCTCTAAAATGTCATTTTTTATAACTCTTAGGGTATAATGTGAGAAAATACCAGTTAATGCTGGTAACTAATCTGTACTTACAGGAAAAAAAAAATTCTGATTGCCAATTACCATAACGTGTCTAGGCAGGTAATGTTTTCCCATAGTTTCTAGTTATGTAGATAAACTACACTGGCCTAATGAGTGTTATCTCGCTGTAATGGCTGTCCTAATGGTTATGTGGTTTAGTACTACTTCACAGCAAAAGGAGTTGTTAGCCCAAGGGGTCAGTAGGTCTGTGCTTTGGATGTTGAAATTCCTGTGGCATTTTTTATATGTCCTTTTTGATAAATTTCCATTATTATTATTGTTAAAGTGACAAGAAGGTGTTCTTCCTTCTGAGTTTTTCTCCTCTTCTGCTTTCATAGTGACTTATGAACGCATATAACTGAATTTGTCATGAAGGAAAAATGGTTCTTCTTTTTTCTTTTATAGACCCCTCCATTTCCATGTCTGAGAAGGTATATTTTGTTAATGTTAAAACCTTTGGCACTGGGAATGGAGTTATGGAGTCAATGTTTTATTTTGCTGCTGATGGTGCTTAGAGTGTCCATTTTGGGTGGATTACTCATCACAATACCCAGCCCAAATAGTAAGACCAGGTGCTGATCTGAATCCTCTCCCCCAGGCAGTGAAATGGCTCTGTGGCCACTACTCACTGGAGTAGCGTCTACAGGGCTAATAGACAGCAAATTACTTCAAAATGTGCCTAACCCTAACCAGGTGATTTGTCCCATTTTTGTTTTCATTTGAAAATGTTCTTAAAAAAACCCACCATTTTTTGTTGAAAAAACTTTGACAAAAAGCTTTTTTTTGACGAGCTGTACATGGCAGAGTTTATATCACATGAGGACCTAACTTGAAGTGTTTCTCTCTGAATGCACTTTGAACTCCTCACAGAGGTTGATTCTCTTTTGTCAAACCTCTGAAATACTTGTTCGTTCTTCAGAGTTTCAAAAAAAAAAAAAAATAACCCTGTCTCCTCTTTTCAAATTAATTACAGTTAATTGTGATTAGGAAATGTTCAGATCCATCTATTTCTTCAGATATACAATAACACTTGAGTGCATCCAAGATGCAGTGTTTCGTTAACAAAGACTATACTCTTGGTTAACCACAGGAATGGACCAGGGAATATAGTGCCAGGTATTTCTGTACACCAAACTCAGTTCCTTCGATAGTTCTGGAAAAGAGTCAACATAAAGTTAAGGCCAAGTTAGCCAATATTTAATTACCAACGTAGTCTGAAAACAAAACCTTATTTTTAAACACTATTACTATGAAGATTAAGAGGCTCCTGCCCTGGGGATCTCCAACTGGAGGACACTCAGAATGAGGGAGCTTGCACACCTCTATGGTATCATTCCTCTCCCCACCCATACTGACCCAGCAGAGAATTCACATGTAGGTTAATATAGGCAGTATTGATAAAGGCACAAAGTGAAGAATGCCTAGCAAGGGACATAAAAGGCAATAAGAGGTTCTTTAAATACATTAGAAGCAAGAGAAAGACAAATGAAAGTGTTGGTCCTCTAGATGGGGGCAAGGAGAGCTAATAACTCGTAATAGCAAGAAGACTGAGGTATATAATGCCCATTTTGCTTCAGTCTTCACTAAAAAGGTTAATGCTGACCAAATACTGTATTAACAACAAGGTGGAAGGAATGGAAGCCAAAATAGGGAAAGAACAGTTTAAAGAATATTCTGTACAGTGAAATCACCCTTTAAGGGCTGCTCCAGGGAGGCACCAGACAGAGGCATCCCTAGTAGCATAATTCACTGGAGAAAGACATGGGTACTAGGGATCTGTACTCATTGACCTGCTCTGTTATGAGGCTCTGTCCATCCCTTCAATGTAATATCAAGAGTAGCGATAAAGATGTTTCCTCCTTTGCAGAAGCCTGAGAGTGACTCTGGTAGCGGGAAATTAAGATGAATAATTCCAGCCATGAACAAAACTGGAGGTACTTGAAGGTAAGTAATGAAAGATTTGCACAAAATTGAAACTATTATTCTTAGCAGGATCCAATAAAGCTCTAATTATGATAGACATTCAATGATCTGGATTAGAATTCTGCATGGGTAACAATACAGATAGTGTGCAGTCAGGGAAATGACAGTGATCTGCAGTCCTCCTCCAATTTGGATTTCTAGTGTTCCATACTGATAAGCTTAAACTGAGTTACTAGAATGCATCATAGAACTCAGAACATGAGCTCTAGTAGACATCAAGGACCAAATTCTGTTTTCAGCTGTAGCAGTTCAACCCTATTTAAGTCAATGGGAGCTGCATCAGGAAACTGAAGAGAGCATTAAGCCCTATATATATAAATTAAGTTAATTATTAGCTACACTTAGGTATCATGATATATTCCTGTACTCATGTAAGTGTTCCAGATGACTTCCAGTCCACATTTGCAGCTCCCTATTTACTTCCCAGGTGATTATTTATTGCCAGCCTCGATGACCATGATGTGGCATGTTAATTGTCTAGACTAGCGTAACACCCTGACAAGCTAGGTCTTCTTTTGAAGGTATAGACCTATAATTCATTCTTAACTTTAATATTACCTGTATTAAAATGGAATCGCAAGTCAGACTAATGCCCATTCGAGTCATTAGGACTACTCATATGCTCAAAATGAGGCACATGCTTAAGTACCTTTCTTTTTTCCCCTGTATTGTAGCACACGGGTTTTGACTTTGATTCAGTGCTATATAGAGTAGCTCTTGGCTAACCATGTTCTGATAACATTTGTCATATCTGTCACTATACGCTGTGTGGGTTGCCTATGGTCTGAATTGGTATTAGGATTTCTCGTCATTTCAGCATCTTGCACTTTTGAGTTGGTCACACACATCAGCTCTTGTTTCACAGTTACCATTTTTAAAGCCTCTTTCCTCAGATAGGTTTCAGAGTGGTAGCTGTGTTAGTCTGTGTCAGCAAAAAGAACGAGCCACAAGTACTCCTCGTTCTTTTTCCTCAGATAATTTGCTTTATTTAATAAATCTTTTATATTACACCTCATTTTGCCCACCGTATAAACAACCTAACTTCCTTAATAGAAAACTAGACACTCTGCCTGATCAATATCAAATGACAAAGGGTTTGACCCTGCAAAGTCCTGAGCACTCTGAAGTGCATTGAATAGCCCCACTGAAATCATGTACATCAACTTAAGCACATGCTCCAACTTTGTAGATGGGGACCAGAGTGAAGATCAAGTCCAACATGCATTAATTTGCATGCTGCCCTTTGTCCATCCATTGAAGATCTAAAGGAAATACTGAGCCCTCGATCTGATATCATTTTCATTCATGGACCCCCCCATTAAGACAGGGGCAGAATTTTGCCAACTGCCTTCACAAGTTCTTGTATCAAGCATAGTGGGTATACATGTGTAATAATATCAGGCTGTATTAATTCATTGAATAGAAACATATTAGTGGCTGGGATAGGGGAAAAGAAGGGGAAATACAACTTATTAGGTTCACTTGAACCAAGAGGTACCAAGAGCTATAGGCCAGAATTTTCAAGTCCGTTTGTCAAAGTTTGACATCTAAATCTATATTTAGTTACCTAAGTAAAAGTGGCCCGACTTTCCGAGGTGGTGAGGACTCATAAAACCCATATCAGTAATCAACTCTTAAAAATCAGGCTGCTTTTACTTATTTACAGATTTAGGTGCCTAATTCTAGGAATTCTGGTTGGAAACTATTGGCATTTGACCCTACTCCTCTAACTTGAACCTTGTCCTTAAATGGTTCCAGCAGTTCAGTCATATTCAGAAGGAAAACTTTTTTATTCACTAGCTTTGCTGCCATGACATTTCAAATCCATTTTCTTAGTTGACCATGTCTTATAGATTTGACAGCACCAAGGTACATTTGAATCTGCTTTTGCTGGGGAAGCTCTTCAAAGCTGTTGGCTGGACCTGTTTGTGTGTTGGAAAGAATATCACAAGCTGATCTGCTGTATTAAAAGCTTAACCAAAAACTTTACTTTTCTACCGTCTTCAAGACTCAATCCAAATTTCCACACAGCTCAATGATTTTCTTTTTCTAGTTTCTATTCTATTCAGGTTCTTATACCACCAATAGCACAGTAATATCCGAGTGACACTTTCAACAGTGCTGTATGCCACATAACTAACATCTGTCACATATGATTTGTTCTCTCTCTCTCATCCTTTCCCCAGGAATAGACACTCTTTTTCTTGATTGGTAATAGATATTTGATAAAACCTGTCTGCCTGCCTGTTTTAGTTGTGGTCTTACATTATAATGCATTAAGTTTTATGCTGAAGAAATATGAAATAACTAAAAGTAGTTTGATTCAAAATACATGCCGCTGTGCATTCTGACACAATACACAGTGGCAAACACTGAGAACTTGAGTCTTTAGTCTTTCTGACATTGAGTAGTGTGACAGGTATGGCAATTTCCTGCCCTGTTCTAGACAAACCTTATTGAATTAAGTCAAATCTCTTTGAATTAAATTTAATGTATTTGGACTCCATTGTATTAAACAAATGATTTATTCATCCTTGTGGGTCAGGGATTTATGTATTTCCATGAAGAAGGGTAGCTAACGTTCCTCCAGGAATTGAGACCACTGTGGATTGTTCAGGTAAATTTACTCATAAGAGTGGCCATTCTGCACCAGACCAATGGTCCATCTCACCCAGTATCCTGTCTTCTGATGGAGCAGATGCCAGATGCTTCAGAGGGAATGAACAGAACTTGGTAATTTTGAATGATATCTCCCCTGTCATCAAGTCCCAGCTTCTGGAGGTTTAGGGACACCTGGAGCATGGGTTTGCATCCCTGACCAGCTTGGCTAATCTCCATTGATGGACCTATCCTCCATGAACTCATCCAGTTCTCTTTTTGAACCCAGTTATACTTTTGGCCCCCACGGCAATGAGTTCCACAGGTTGACTGTGCATTGTCTGAAGAAGTACTTCCTTTTGTTTGTTTTAAACCTGCTGCCTATTAATTTTATTAATTTAGTTCTTGTGTTATGAGAAGGAGTAAATAACACTTCCCTATTCACTTTCTCCACAGCATTCATGATTTTACAGACCTCTATTATGTCCTCCCTTAGTCATCTCTTTTCCAAGCTGAACAGTACCAGTCTTTTTTTTTTTTTTTTTTGGTCTCTCCTTGTATGGAATCCGTTCCATATCCTTAATCATTTTGTCGCTCTTCTCTGTTGTAACACCTCCATAAAAGCACCACTACCTGGAAATGCTTGCAAATATTAGTTCAGATTGGATTCTCCAGAGATCGAGGCAAAGGAAGGATTTTCAGATAAATAGCACAAGTTAAGCTGACTCAAGGCCTTCTTTCCAATACAACAAATGGACAGAACCTTGTGTCCAAGAGGGAGCCCCAATCCTTCCTGGGAAAGGTTGGGAGGACTTGACCTAGTCTGTGCTATTCTGAGCTGAAGCTATGATGAACTTGCGACCACAGGAAAAACCCATGTGTGGGGTTTGAAGGAAGAATCACCAAACTTGAGTTGGGATGATCTCTAGTAAGCTTATTAAAATGTATGTACATTCTTTTATTGTTTTAATGCTTTTTCTGTAATGTTTTTAACTTAAGAATGAAGGTGCTTGCTTAGCAAAAGCTCTGTGGTAGATTAACAGATGGATAAAACTACATATCACATAAGGGTGAATACTTTTCATATATCTTGCTTTCACCCCATATCTGACCTCTCAGTCCTTGTCCTCAAAGGAAAACTGTATAATGGTTCCTTCTGGTTTTAGAATCTGTGAATCTTCAAAAGATGAGCCTGGCACTTAAGTTCACTAAAAAACATGGACTTGACTTAGATAGACTGGTTTTATGGCTCATTACAACAATTTGTAACACACCCTGCTGCCTGCTAATCTTTTATGGCACATGTCATTCTAAGAGGTCTCTTATAGTATGTGTGAACTCCTTATGCTTAACATCTGTCCCACCTTGTATTTCACTTAGACACTCTAGTTATCTTCTCCTGACCTGAGGAAGAGCTCTCTTTAGCATAAAGGCTTGTCCCTTCCACCAACAGAAGTGGTCCAATAAAATATATTACCTCACCGTCCCTGAATATTTATTGCCTCTTAAACCTTAATTAATATTTTTATTAAGTTGAAATTTCCATATCAACATCACTATGCACAAAGAAAAATGAAAATTATAAACTTAAAATTGCCATCTGTGGCATGCAGCATAACATTAACATACATATGTTTGACATTATAGGGATCACCTATATCCATAAGGGGTTGTGTCTCCACCAGCCTTGTATCTTTGGATATCTTAATGCTATGCTGCTGCGGTTCAGAACTCTGATACCAGTAGCCAGCTTACTAGCATAAGGTTTCACCTGCCTGGTTACTCCTTGCAGGGTGACCCAATATCGCCTCTCATCCAGAGTTTCCCCTAATCCATCCCCCAAGTTCTTACCAGACATGCAGACTTTTCCCTGTGGTTAATCACCCCCTAAGGCAGGGGTCTGCAACGTTCAGCATGCGGCTCGCCAGGGTAAGCACCCTAGCAGGCCGGGCCAGTTTATTTACCTGCTGACGTGGCAGGTTCTGCCGATCATGGCCCCCACTGGCCGCGGTTCGCCATCCCAGGCCAATGGGGGCGGCGGGAAGCGGCGCGGGCCGAGGGATGTGCTGGCCGCGGCATCCCGCCACCCCCATTGGCCTGGGACGGCAAACCACGGCCAGTGGGGGCCGCGATCGGCCGAACCTGCCACGTCAGCAGGTAAATAAACTGGCCCGGCCCGCCAGGATGCTTATCCTGGCGAGCCGTGTGCCGAACGTTGCCGACCCCTGCCCTAAGGCATGAAACCTGCCTAATTATCCATTCACTTTAGCACACACCCTCCACACAGTTTGCAAGTCAAAGATCTGCTTGGGTGAAAAAAGTTAAAACTTTATTTAATAGAAAAATCATAATTTCAAAGATGAAATAGTGAGGGAAAGTAAAAGTATACAACTTACATAGAAAGCAAACATCAAGATGTAATTCAGGCTTTACACTTCTATATTAGCTAATTTCCCTTCTCTACTACAAGTTTCTATTGCTTCTGAACTGTTTCCCAGCATGCCCTCTGTCCTAGAGGGAGATCCCGTGTTTCAATGACAGTACATGCCTGTTTCTCTCTCTCCCTCTGGCATGATGACTCATGGTTATTTAGAGTGGGGAAAACTCTCTCCTTTCTCAGTTTTCAAACACTGGGGTTTTCTTTTCACTGTCTTTCCGTTAACTTTAATGGTCCACAATTGGGTCTTTCTGACAGTGGATGGGTATTTGAAGTTGGTTGCATGTAAACTACTAGCCTGGGAGGTGTTCCTCCCTGCCTGATAACTTGACCCCCTGCTGTGATGTGATGCTGGAGTTGCACCACAGTTGCAATTAGAATTTTCTATAACATATAGATGCATACATTCATAACCATAACCCGTGTATCCTAAGTTCAGAACTTTACAAGCATTCATAAAAGATCTTACCTGACATATATTTATAATCATATATATGGGGGAGGGATAGCTCAGTGGTTTGAGCACTGGGCTGCTAAACCCAGGGTTGTAAGCTCAGTCCTTGAATGGGGCCACTTGGGGATCTGGGGCAAAATCAGTACTCAGTCTTGCTAGTGAAGGCAGGGGGCTGGACTCAATGACCTTTCAGGCTTCCTTCTTCTTCTATAAGGGGTGTGTGTGTGTACATATATATACAAGCAGTTGATTCAATTGCTTATTCTTTGGGGTTCAGACCCTCTGTTCTTCCTTTGGAATGTCTGGACCCTAACTGTTAAAAACAGTTTTTTGCATATTGTAACAATTTTAATATTAAACCATAACATCAGATAAATCAATACTTAGCAACTAACTGGGCAACAATGTAGACAAGGCAGGGAAGGGTAGTGTGAAGCAGGGAGAAGAAGAAGGGGGTGGGGCGGAGTCAAGAGATGGGAGGAAGAGGAAGTGGAAGGAAGTCTGGGTCAGCCAGCAGGCCCTTGGGATTCCTTAGTCAAATGTTTCTAAAAATGGAGCCTTAGATTTCTTCAAACTTGTACAGTTGATCCCTGTGGTTGAAAGTGACCCTTTCTTTTGTCACTAGGTCAGAGGGTTCAGGGTACCATCGTTCTATTCTGTGCATTGGTATACCTTTCCACCATGGTAAAATCATTTGCTTCGTGACCATGGCTGCTCTCAGAAACCCTGAACGCTGTGCTGATGAGAGGCCCAAATTTATGGGTAAATATCCTAATTTGTAGTTCTCGACCAATATTTGAGTGTTTAAGCACCAAACCATTTTAATTCTTGTGTCAACTTCTTTTCAAATGTTTAACTATAGGATATACCCACAATTGTGGAAGTTTGCCTTTATTTTTAAGACAGCGCTAGCATGTATCTGAAGGAACAGCTTTAATTGTAAGTAGTCAGTGAGGTGTCCAGTACAGTAGTCAGTGAGGTGTCCAGTACAGTCTAAATAAATTTTTTTTGTTGAGTTACACCTAAATTTATGGAAGTATGTTTTGCATTACATAATATAATTCATTATCGTGGAGCCTTTAAGGAATGCTGGAGCTCTTAATCACAGGATTTAATAATATCTTCAAGACTCAGAGTCCTTTTTCATCAAAAAGGTAGAGATGGATGACATTAGTCTAGGGAGTTTGTGGAGCCATAAAATTGACAAGAATTTTAGCCAACAGCTGATGTAAGTAACGCAGTGTCTACACAGACACTGTGTCACCCTACCTATACCAACATAAGCCCTATGTCTCGTGGAGGTGGAGTTATTATGATGGTGTAGTAGGGCACTTATATCTGCGGGAGCAATGCTATAGTGTGTACACTGATATAGTTAGGTAGATATAAGCTGCCTTACGTCAACCTAACTCTGGAGTGTAGACCAAGCCTAAGTTAGTAGGCTGAAGAGCCTCATTAAAGTCATCTGTAGTTATGATGGGGACATACATATCTCTGTGAGCTCAGCAAAGAATATATGATGAGTCTCAGGCTTATCCATATTGAATCCATATATGTTAGTGTAGTGGGGAGGCTGCCCCACTCCTGGAGAACAGGGGTTAAAAGCAGCCAAGTTAGTCTGACTGGGGAAGCAGCCACAGCTGTGGCCAACTCAATCAGGGCCCAGCTGGCCTTATAAGAGGGCTGGGGGCCAGGAACTAGAGGAGTCTCTCTCCAGCCTTGGAGGGAGAAGGGCTAGCTGCTTGAGAGCATGGTACCTGAACTGAAGCAGTGCTGGGGAATAGGGCAAGGGAGCTGGGGAGCTCCAGCCTGGTAAACCCCCAGACTGCTGGCCTTGGTGAAGGCCTACAAAGGTACTGGGGCTACAGAGGTGCAGCCTGGGGACAGGCAAAGGCAGCAGGTCCTAACCCCTTGCCAATGATGAGTGGCCATTACCGACTGCAGTTTGCCCCAGTGAGCGGGGGCTAGATGACAACTGGCAGTAGTCACTGAGGCAAGGTGGGTTTAGAGGTTGCGGGTTCCCCCTGGGAGGGGAGACACAGCATATGGGGGTACTGTGGTGGGCAGAACCCTGACAAAAGGGGCACTAGGGTCTGGGAGGGATATGGGGGCCTGAGGCAGCGAGACACCAGCCAGCAGAGGGCACTCCAAAGGCTGGAAAGAGCTAATTCCCAAGATGACCAGCAGGAGGTGCTGCGCCGGTGAATCGTCGTATTGCTACAGTTAGCCAGGATCATTTCAGACTGATTTACAGTGGTTCTGAGTATGAGAAATCTACCCTGAGTATCAAAGATAACAGCAATAACATTTACTGTTAGTTTTCTGTGGAACAGCGCAGAGCCTCCTCTAGATTTTGAGATGTGACAGCAGACAGAGCTCTACCAACCCAGTCCTGTTCCAACTTGTGAGACTCTTCTACAGTTAAATGAGTTTACTATATAAATGCTATGGTGACAATGGCCTTTTTCAACCAGGCTTAAACTTTCTTACATAAAAGCCCATGGGGAGAGTATAGGGACGGAGGGTCTCAGACACCTAACGTAGTTAGTTTGATAACCTGGCAGAGAACACAACAGCCAGACCTCCAAGGAGCTGGGAAGTGGTGGAAAGTGAGATGAAGCACTGCTGGGGATGTTCCCCTCCTCATCTGTTGGGACCACATGGTGCCAGTAGGACCAACACACTTGTTGCATTATGTAGTTCAGGAGGAAGGAAGAGGAGACAAAGAGGTTTGGGGAGAGACCATGGTGGAGGGGGAATGGACACAAAAGGGAACCAGATATAATTTAGGTTGTTCTTTTCTTTCTGATATGTTCTAAGTATAAAGTAAACATTTATGTGCTTGAACCAGTGCTATTCATTACTAGGCACTGAACAGAACACTAGCTAAATGTGTGCATGTGTAATAATTATTTTCTGGGGGCTAACGGGGGATAGGCAGCATGTCATTGCTCTCCCAGATACTTTCAGCATCCAAATCCTTAAATGGGTACAAAAATATTATAAATGGCAACCCCACATGAGAAACATCCCCAACAAAGAGGGCATGGAATGTTTGCAGTTTATATTCCATGAAGTAGCGTGCATCCTTCAGGTAGTTCTGTGAGTCTCTGAGATTGTGTAAGATGCACGGTCTCAGCAGGCTTCTGGATCAGAGATCTTCTTTGTCTTATGATTACATGTATGTCTTATAATGTCAGAGTTCCTACACAGGGGGAATTTTCTGCTAGAGTTTCCTTTCCCCCTATTTCAAACCATTTTCAAATAATGAATCCTAAAACTATTACCCTAATCTTAAGTGCATCCAGGTAAAGCAACAGCCCCAGATGCATAGTTTGCATCCTGAACATATCTGAAGGTTGAATTATATGTGGCCTTGCAGAAAGATAAGTAGGTAAGGAAGAGCAATTGTGGGTAGCTACCCTTATTGCTGTCTCTAGGTCCATGCTGCAGGAATCCACAAATGATGGAATGGCACAGTCTAAGTCAGAAGGGATCTTCTTCTGTTCTCATGGTTCCCAATAATACACAATTGGCTCTGACTCTCAGCTGGTCACTGTAGTCTGTATGTGATTTCGACTTAGGGAGGGGAAAGGGTGGTCACCCAGGGATGGATGCAGGAGGAGGATGGTGGATTGCCCCAGAGAAGTTGGGAGCTCACTGTGTCATGTTCCATGGCCCCCAAGTGAATACAAAAATTGTATCTTAAACCCTAATAATAATTTATTTCCTCAGCTAGTGTACATTTGTGCAATATTAGTACAATGATTAAAACTAAAATATATAGTCTGAGTGCCACTGCACCACATGTAGCTTGATTAAATTTTGAATATTCAGAACAAAGCTATTTCAGTTGTACATTGTATTCTGGTTGTGCACAGAGATCCTCTGGAAACATTCACATTTGCTACTTTGTATGCCTCTTCATGAAACTTCACCCAATTCTGATGGGAAATCACTGGGAGTGTGCTGTTTAGATTGCTGTTGGTGTTGACTGCATTGTTTTGCTCTGAAAAGCCTCCCAAGCCCATGGTGGTGGTCTTTCTTTTAGTGACTCTGAGAGAGGCTGATTGACAGCGCAGGAAAACAAAGACACTACTGCTCTACACACCCTGGCCCAGTACAGCATAGGCAGTTGCAGTGCACACTTACTTTATTAGTCCATCAGGGTGACAACCCAGTGCTGAAGAGAACTACTTCTAATGATGAGAACATTTCAGTCTCTGTAATCATTCATCCTTGCACTTCCTGCTGAGACCACCCCCAAGGATGACAGTTACATTTATGATTGTTTTGTGAATACTTGTCCCCAGGGAACTGGACAGAGGCCACCAAGCCATTTCACACAGACAGACCCTCCCTCACCCCACCAACACCTGTAAGATGATGGCGGCTTTCGGACTCCTCTGAGCTGGGCTGAATTTGGATGGATGACTTGAGGTCCTGATGCAGCAAAGCCATTAGCCACATTCTCACATGCTGTCACCAGGACTACCTGCATACTTACAATTCAGTGTGTACTTAAGTGCTTTTGCTGAATGGGGGCTATAGCGGGGCACTGCTCCACATCTCCTCCCATTACCAACTCCTGAACTCTCCAGTTCCCTGCTTAAAAGCACCCAATAACCTGTTACCTACTGCTTGGCAATAACTTAGTCTGGACAATGACATCACTGTTGGCATCATAATGAATATAACCTCATGTAAGTCATGTGCTATAAAGAACCAGAGTGTTGCTATTTACTTCAGTAGGAATAGGATCAGGTCCATAATGCCTTTGAGTGCATACTGCACAACAAGTCTAATAAGAGCTTGATTTTTATTTTTGTCTGCTGAGCATCTTGGAACCTTTCAGGCGGAACATTCTAATTTAACTTTCAAAGTTTTTCTCTAAAGCTATTACCATAACTTTGAATAAAACAAAGTACTTGCGGTGCAGAGTTATACAGTAGCTGCAGGATAGCATTAATAGAGCCTAACAGAAGGAGCTGTGTTTTAATTACAGTGTTTTGTACATATTTAGAAAGCAAATTATTTGAAGACAGAGCTATAGTCAATACCTGCAGTGCTGCTAATGAAATTATAAATAAATGTCTTCTCCAAGGAAGCATTCTGAAATTATAAAGTCTCCTTGGAGAAATTACACCAAAATTATTTATCACTGGTGGGAAATACCCATATAACCCATTGGTGAGTGCGCTTTACAGGTCCCACTCTGTGCCAGTTCCCAGAGGATATGAGCTGTTATAGCCTCCAGCTAAGGGGGTTTGCCTCTTTAGCTCAAGCTGTAGCAGCTAATGCTTTTTAACTCTGGAGGTCTCTGATTCAATTCCCAGTGTGTTGGCCAAGAAGGTGGCTGTTTACATACATCCTCCCCATCCCCCGCTCCACACGTTTCAGTTTGACTATTGTAACAAAAGTAATTACATTGCCTGTTAAAATTTACCCCTGTAGACATGGACAGATTCTTCCTTCAGATCCATATATTCCCGCTTCAAAGTTATTTCAGCTGGAAGTAATACCAAATTTCCTACTGGACCTAAGGCTTCATTTTTCAGAGTAATTTAAAATTAAATAGAGTTGTAAAGATTTTTTTCACCATATAATTAGGCAGGTTTAACTGTTTGTTTCAGTAGAATGGAATACTTGAGATAAATCCAGAAGCTCTGGGTGGTTAACAAAAATACATAAAAATTTAAAAATTGTTTATATTCCTAACATATTTAGTGGAATAATAATATTTAGTGGAAATTTCTATAATAAAAATTAATATAGAAATTTCCACTAAATATTAAATAAAGGATAGGGTGACCAGACAGCAAATGTGAAAAATGGGGACAGGGGGTGGCGGGTGATAGGAGCCTGTATAAGAAAAAGACCCAAAAATCGGGACTGTCCCTATAAAATTGGGACATCTGGTCACCCTAATAAAGGAATAAACATTTACTCCGCACTTTTGAGCTACTGAAAATTAGAACAATGGGGCCTGGAAAAAAAATAGTTTACAACTCAGTGCAGAGGTTCTCAAACTTCATTGCACTCTGACCCCCTTCTGACAACAAAAATTACTACACAACCCCAGGAGCGGGACCGAAGCCTGAGCCCCACTGCCATGGGTGTGGGAGGAGAGGCAAAACTGAAGCCCAAGGTCTTCAGACCCAAGTAGGGGGCCTGTAATCTGAGCCCTGTTGCCCAGGGCTGAGGCCCTTGGGCTTTGGCCCCAGGAAGTCTAAGCCATTAAAATGGGGTTATGACCCACTTTGGGATCCTGACCCATAGTTTAAGAACAGCTGTCCCAGAGCAATGTTCTATTGATCAAACATGGCTTTGTTTTCAGTATTACCAAAGTAAAAGTTAAGTATTTTCTGTTTAACCAAGTTGTATAATCATGATCCTAATGCACTGCTTATTCAGACAAAACTTTCATTGATTTCAATACTTCAGTGGAAGTTTTGCTAATTTGATCAGGCCCCACAGTATGTTCTACTATATAATGGTGATCTTAAGGAAATCAAACAGCTAAGACGCTGGCAACATTCAGAAATGTCAGGCCCAGTTCTTCCCCTGTTAAAGGCAATGAATTTTTTTGTCATTGACTCTAGCAGGAGTAGGTTTGAGCTCTTTAAGAAGTGAGTACTCTTTTTAAGGCCGTCTTGGAAGTGGTGGTTTTGAAAACAAGAAACAAACAGTGATCCCTGAAACACACAGCTCTTTGTCAAATATATGTTTATTATTTTCAGATGTACATTTAATATAAATATCAGTGCATTCATTTCATAGTTTGTAAGCACATGTACAAAGCTGAATTTGAAAGCATTGCCCTCCTTCCTCTCCAAGTTCCTTCTGCTTTGTCTCTCCCCTGTCTGTTAATAGCTGCAGGAGTGGGCACCCAAGAGAAGACCACTGTATGATTGTTGAAAATCAGTAGCTAATAGTGCTGCTTTCAGACCGCTTGGCAGTCAGTACTTTTTGGCTTGTTATAAGTAAGTAACCCATCACATGCATGACATCGCACACAATGTCATGGACGTGATGGTTTAGTCACTAATAGCAATGTCAGATCTTGAATACTTGTCTGAACATACCAGCCACAGACAGTCCTTCTGTCCGGTAACTGCCAGAGAACTGCACATTTTTAGAAGCTCATTTTGGTCCTTATGCTTGTAGTATTCACCATTAAGGAAGCAACTGGACAATAACAAAGAATACTTTTGCACAGCATCCTTCCACCACGTACCCTAATATCCAAATAGTGGGCCTGATTCTTCTCTCCCCCTAGCTTTACACCGATGTAAGTCCATTGACTATGATGAAGTCACTCCTGAGTTACAGTACTATAAGCGAGAAGGGAATGAGGCCTAGTCAGTTTAACCATAAAAATACTCACATATGTAATACATCTCTCTCACTGAATAGACTCTCCTTTTAAAAGCTTGACCCCAGTGTGTTTTCAATGTTGTTAACTTCACGTTCTGTCATCTTGAGCTTGACATTTGTGCACCGAGTCAGACGCTTCCGAAAGTTCCCGCTAAGTAGTATGTAAAGGAAAGGGTTAATGCCGCTGCTAGCATAGCTGAGGCAGATGGAGAAGTAATAGCTCACATAGAATGTCAGTGATGGCTGAGAAATCTGAAGATTCACTAGCTGTATCACGTGGTATGGAGCAGCACTTACAACAAATACACCGACCAGCACCAGCACCATCTTGGTCAATCTCATGACCCTTCGTCTTGGGATACTGGTATTGTAACTGCAACATAAATGTGAAGATTGGTAACTGTTAAATGAAGATAATATAAAGGAAAGCACAGATCAGTGAAGACAGTGTATTTTGGGCAAAATTTAGTTCGGACAGAAGCAGACACAACTCCCAAGGACTTCATTTTTATTTGTTGTGTTGTGTTTGCTTCTGTCAGGGCTCAATATGGTCTTATGGGTTCATTAGTATAGGTGGCACTGAGAAGTTTTTTTTTTTTTTTTAATAGGTCTGGTTGATGACAATTTGCTATCATTCAGAATATTGTGAACAAATATCTGTCCCTTCCAGCGTTGGAACTGTGCAGATTGGGGCCCACGCTTCTGACTGCATTGTTTTAACTGGGGAAAAATACAGGGCAGAAGATCATGGCTGGCCATTATGTGGTCCTAAAGGGTTGATAGGAATGATGCAAGGAAACTTCCCTCTACTACGCAGATGTTGGCTATTTTGGAAAAACTTACGCACACTGTTCCCTCTCTGCAGCCACTGGAGTGCAAGACACGACAAATGGAGTGGAGAGGGATAGGGAAGAAGAATCCTCTGCAATAGATGGTGGTGCCCACCATGTACACAAGGGATCTTGAGGAGAGATATGACTAGGGCTGGTTGAAGATTTTCTGTTGAAATTGCTTCTTTTTAATGTACAATTGTGTTTTTGACTAAACACATTTTTCATTAAAAGCATCTGCTTTCTACGGAAAATTTGAAAAACAGAATGCCCCAAAATTGTAATATTTTGTCCAAAAAACAAAATATATTGATTTGGCAATGCTGCTGCAAAGCCTCATGGGTATTGTAGTTTGGTTGTCTCCTATCCCCCTTCTCTTCCAGGGGCTGGCTCCTTGGCCAGACTACATCTTCCATCCTGCATCATGACTAAGGATTCTCACGATACACCACCTCTTCTCTCTAAGAAAGAAGATCATGGTGCATTTTGGGAGATGTAGTTTGACCAGGTTGCCTGGCCCATAAAGGAGAATGGGAACTTGAGAAACCTGAGCTACTACTCCCGTAAGGCATCCACAGCATTTCCAAATGGAAATGTCTTGGTCAAAATATTTCAGTTTTTGACCAACTTTTTTTTTTAATATTTGAATTTCTGCCAAAAATTTAATTTTTCCATGGAAAATTTTAGATTTTTTTTTATTTTCATTTAAATTTTCTGAACTTCCTATTTCCCTCCGCCCCCAAATTTTCAGCTATCTCTAATCAAGAATTTGGTCTTCTCTATCAAGAGTTCTAACTCAGTCAGCACTTGAAATCATTACATTTAAAAAAAAAAAAAACCTGCTTCAACCAAAAGACAAAACCACACCAATTTCCCATCAAAGTTTGGAGAAACAATTCCTTTTTGAGATAAAAACCTGTATGCACAATTGCAGCCAGGAACCTATTTCTTTTAGGTTATGTTATAAGCCCCTGAAATAGGGGTTTGCAATGGAAATACTGACACAGCTCAGTACGGGAGTAGCAGGGTGACAATTCCAGAGGTAATTGGGTGAAATATAATGGCGTGTGTTAGAAAGGAAGTATATAATAGATAAATACAAAATGATCTAAGGCCTTTAGGGGTTTAAACTCTATGTATGTATGAGCCTTAATTCATTATGTTTTGAAAGAGTTTCTATTAATAATTCTGTCACATAGCTTCATGAGACAGCATTCGTATCTGAGAAAGTGTTTGTCCACCAAACCAAACCTAATTATGGGCCTGAGACTACAAGGCGCTGTGTATCTGGTTTGAGGTGCTGAGTACCCTCAACTCCCACTGACATCATGGGAGTGAAAGGTATACAGCGCCTTTCAGGACCTGGCCCACTGCAAACAAGTTCTTCCCACCCCTAGTAGCATATCTGGAATATAACATACGTTACCATCCTGCTTTCTTGTTTTGCTGATACATCTCCCATGTGTAACATAAAATCAATATATAGCAAATGAATATCAGTGGTAATGGAAAAAAGAAAGTTGTGATAGTCAGATAAAGTGTGTACCTGGAAAACAAAATACAGAGAGAACAGACAGCATGGTTACATAATGCATATAAATAACCTCAGAAATGGAAAAAAAATATAGACAACATTTTTCAGAAAGTGGCCTCTGATTTTGGGTGTCCTGGGACCTCACTTTTGGAACCACAATTGAAGTCAAGGGAGTTGAGAGTGTTGAGCACTTCTGAGAATAAACTCCCAAAACACTCAAGCTAGGCCCTCAAAACCAGAGGCACACAAAACCAGAGGCCTCTTTTGAACATTTTGGCTGTGATTTAATTATAGGACAAGATATGCAGTGTACAGTTAGAGGGTCATGTACTTTGGGCATCATTCTGAAAGAACATGAAACATACAAATATGAACTCAGTAGAGCATCATCATTTTCAAAAGTGCTCAGGGTTGACCTAACTCGGCTGTCATTGAAGTCAATGGTAAAATTTCCATTGATTTCTAGTATCATTAGTTCCTAGCACTATTATTAATGCCAAGCACATCTGAAAATCCAAACCACCTTCTTTTATTCCCCCTACCCCCTCAAAATGACAATTCTATACAGGAATCTGGGCACAGCCAGACACTGGAGGGCCATGTGTGTGTTTTGGAGAATGTAGGTTAATTTTTTCATGGGCCATAGCCTCAAATGAGCATAGCCTGTCTGGACAGACAGTGCACTGAGGGATCTCTATGTGGAAAAGAAGGTACCTAATTCCAGCCAGAGACTAAGCACTCCAGGCCATATCCTCAGCTGCTGCACATCAGTGGAGCTCCATTGCATTCAGTTGTGCTGAGGCCATCAATATTAATAATAATATCTAGGACTACTTTAGTGGAGATAGCACTCTGAACTGCCAAGCAGGAGACCAAAGTTCAGCTCATTCTTCTGTTCCCTCATATCAGGGACAGGAATGCTGCAGACAAAATGGGCCTGGACCTCAGCCGGTGTGAATCAGAACTGAAGTAAGGGGAGCTACTCTTTCACCAACTGAGGGCCTGGCACGTGTAGTTTTAGAACCTTACCAAAGTACATCATCAGGTGATGTTAGATCGAAAGCACAACTCTCCAAGCCATCTTTAAATTTGATTACTTTTGAGTAGACCCAGACAGGAAACACCAGGATCAGTGAAGCTGCCCACAGGCATAAATTAACGCGAATAGTCTTTGATCTTGTTCTCAGGCTAGTGAGGCGAAATGGTTGGACAAGAGCCAAGTACCTGCAAAAACAGGTAACAGAACAATATTATGGAAAAATAAAATGAATTAGGAAGTTTATATAGTTGTCCTTAAAGTAATAAATAAAATATCAATTGCCAAAAGTGAAAGCTGCTTTTTAAAAGTCATATAATGCTACAAACAGGAGGAAAAAGCATTTTGAATCTGCAGTTTATTCAAGCAGTGCTCTGTACAGTCCACAACTGCAGTTATGAGTCATTAAACTTTGGTTACCACTATGTCATTATCTGATTAAAATATGACCATGTAGATCATTGTTGCTACCACTGTTATAATTTGCAACAAATCTTACACAAAGTATGTCAAGTAAGGTATCAATAGAAAAGTTATGATTTGCTGAATATGATTATGCTATCTCTATGCATGTATCATTTTTGTATTTGAAGTTCTGAGTATTGACTCTATACCTGGATTTCAAATGTTTGCTCCTGTGGTTAACATCCACAAGGTATTTAGGCTGCACATCTTGAAGGGACTATTCAAGTTAAATGGCCCATCAAAGAACACAATGGAAGACGCCTATCTACACTTAATGGACTTTCCTGTGAACTTTCTAGCTGGAGTATGGGTAATGGCTTCTGCGATGACTAAGCCATATCTTGCATGGACATATGACTTGCCCATATGACTCCAAACACCATCTTGTTACCTATAATTTTCAACAGTGAGAACAATGGGATTCCCTCCATATGGCGGAAGCTAGAAAAAGCCCTGGGAATGGCTCCATTTTGCCTCTTTCCTGCTCAAACCTCTGGACTATATGGATTTATACTAATGGGAGCATTCTAACCAAGGGGCTGAGGACCTTCCAAGTATTTGGAAACAATCAGAAACTTAACAAGCCAGCAGTTTATTTCATCACTGCTACAAACCTGATCTGAGAACTTCACATGTATTTGATTCCTTTAACCAATTTTAACTCTCACCTTTCTTTCTTTTTATAAATAAACCTTTAGATTTTAGATACTAAAGGATTGGCAACAGTATGACTAACTTTGAGCTGTGGTCCAAGTGTAGTATCTGTTCTTATCAGTTTAATATCTGATATGTCCTTTAATTGCCCTGGGTATGTGGCTGGTCCTTTGGGATCAGAAGAACCATTTTGTTTGATTACATTGTTTTTAAATAACCACTCATCAGTAAGTCTAGTGTTTTTTGTGGCGATATAAGGACTGGAATGCCTAAAGGAGACAGCTTTTCTGACTTCTTGTTAGCCAGTATGGTGAAACAAGTTTACTTTTGTTGCTGGTTTGGTATATCTTATGGGAGAATAACCACCAGTTTTGGGGTGTGTCTGCCCTATTTCTCAGGAGTTTGTCCTAAACTTGGTATTCTCGGTTGTGACCCACAAAGGCACAGTTACAACCACATCCTTTAACTGCTCTGATGGGGGATTTTAATAAATGATGGTACTGGAAGAAGTCAATTTCAGGACTCATCCTTAAAAGGAGTACACAAAAAGAACACTTTAGACTGAATTATTTCCTGGAAGGGGATGAGGATATAACAGTGTACCTAAGACTTTCATTTTTTAACATAATTAAAGGCCAATCTGACATATTTAAGTAATAGGATCCCTCAAATCTGCTGTAGTTGTGTCTGTAGAATTTAAAAGATTTACTATCACTACTGCCAAAGAAATAGATTCTGAACTGTTCAGCGAGTTCACTAACTCACAAGTAAACCTCCAGCTGTCCACAGTTTACAAATGCTACAATATAAATTCAGTTGAAATGTCATGACCTACATATTTTGTAAAGGGAACTTTCATCTGTCAGCTCAAAGTGGATTAAAGTTGTCTCTCCTTGAGCTAAAAACCAGAAGATTAAATGAAACAATTTATATGGCAGAGATGTAACACTTAAATGTTTACTCAGGAATGTATAAGATAGACATTTAAGTACATTGCATTTGACATCCTTTTTCATTCCAGTTAAGGTCAGATCTTGAGGGTGATAACATTATTACTAACATCGCAGCTAGGTTAACCTGTAAATAGTTTCTCTGGGGAGAATGGTCCCAGGTATTTTGGAATCTATGCAAGGAAATTCCATTTCATTGGTGAAAACAATTAAGGTTAAGTTCTACTTTTCTGTCTGCATCTTTCCACACTGCAGTGGCAGAGTCCAAGAACTGTGGGGCAGACCATAACTAGGGTCAAAATGCAGAGAATACAAATCAGAGTATGGTCTCCAAAGATGGTGTAAAGCTTCCACATGCACTGCCCTGGAATCTGGTGCTGCTTTTTGCATGACTTCCTCATTGTGCTTCATTAGAGAAGCCTGAGAGGTACTGTAATATATACTGGCTTGTCACAGTCACAAGGGGATGTAAACATAGCTAAGAGTCAGTGTGGCACAATTACATCCCAGCCAATCTACCCTCCTTTCCCTGTTGTGCATGTTGCAGGGAGGGTGTATGGTGTACAATCCTCTATGATGGTCTGTCATTAGAATCATCCAACAGAATCACCTTTGCACTGACATGATTCTCACTGTGCTGGTCAGAAAGCTTTTGCAGACACAAAATGCAGTGCAGTGCAAAGCAGCCACACTGCACCTGAGGATACAGCCCATTGTGTTGTCAATTAAAAGAGCTGGATTTGGTATAATTCCTTAGAGTTCCCATTTCTAGTTGAGATCAGCTGCGTTACAGAGGTGATATCTTTGCTCTAAGTCAGGAAAAGGGAACCTCTGTTTTCCTTACCCTTTACCAACTTACTTGTCAAGGAGAACTAATGATGGCATCGAAAGAGGCTGTATTTGTCACTAATGGGTGTAGAGTAGTGCTTTAGGGCAACTGGCTTAGAGGGAAGATGATGAAGGCAATGGGGCAGTCTCAAAGCTCCCAGCATGCTTTGCAAAAACAGCAAGTAATTAAAATATTTGATTTCAAACCTAGGAAATGTGGAAATGTGCTGGACAGTGCTCCCAAACAGTACTAGAGCTCTGCATTTAACATGCAAGGGTAGATTCTTGCCTGCACCAGAGCACTCCTCTGAGGGAGGAGGAGGGCATCAGGGAGCTCCCTGATCCTGAGCCCAATCCCAGCCCTGATGAGATTTAGAGCAGCAGCCAGCCTCCTCTAAGATCCATCAGTAGTTTAAGGTCCTTTAATGAAACTTCTGGCAGTGGAGAATGGTTGTGGCAGAGCTCCACCGCTCCCTCCCCCGCAACACATCCTCTATGCCAGGAAGAGGCGAGGCAGTGCAGATGTACCAGCAGAGTTCTCTTTACCAGGGGAATGCTCTATTGGGCATTATGGCAGTTTTGCCACTGAAGTGGTGCACAGGGAGTATAATCCAGAAAGAAAATCTGGTCCAATCTGCAGGCAGAAGCAATGCGTGGAGATCCCCCTGGTCTCCCCACATGCAGGAATATGCCACCTGCTTTCAGGAGTGGCACGGGGCCAGGGCAGGCAGGAGCCTGCCTTAGCCTTACTACACTGCCAGAGTTTTAGCGGCTGGAGATTGCAATCGACTGGCAGAGACTCCGCGATTGATCTGTTGATCTTGATGTACCGGTCGGTGACTACTGCTTACAACTACTGTTGCAATTTTAAACTGGGAAACTACAGAGGAAACTTTATGCAATAAACATTCTTTATCATAAAACTAGTTTCTCTGACATGCCGTTTCACAAGGAAAATGTCATGTAGATACTACAATTATTACAAATAAAGGACCAGATTATCCTCTCAGTGGAGTTATTCCTGATTTACATGAATACATATAACAGCAGAATTTTGCCAGTAAACAAATATATCAAGCCACATATATGTATGATTTTAACAGCAGTCTCTGCAAACTGAGCACAAAATTCTGCTTTCAGTTGCACTGGGGCAAATCTAAAGTAATTCTACTAAAGTCAAGTGAGTTACTGTGGATCTTCACCAATATAACTGAGAGCACAGGCTGAGTTAAACAACTACCAGATGAAGTATCGGTCATATTGAAACCTTGAGGTTAAGTAGACAATGGAATAACCTGATATGTGAGTTCATGGAATCTAATAGTGTAGATGCTATAAAAACCTAAGATTACTAGCATTGCCTCCCACTATCACTCAATAATACAGGTGGATGGATTAAATGAGCTGAAATGCTCCTGTTCAAATTTAAGTATAAATGATTTGAAACTGTGGTTAATCACGTAGTAATAGCTTTCCTATACTAGACACTCATACACTACAGTGATAGGTCCAGGAAAGTACACAGAGAGGTAACTCATCTTTACATTTTATGTGAACTAGATATAAAAGTATCTTAAGCCTTCATAGAGTCATAGTTTCATAGAGTTTAAGACCACAAGGTACCATGAGATCATGTAGCTTAATCACCTGCACACCACATACCATTACATTTCATCCAGATACCCTTATATTGAGCCCAGTGACTTCAGCATTTCAAATCCTCAGGAATTTAATCTGTTGTGTGCCACTGGGAGAGAACAGAAGAGACTGAGGTGCCACCAATGTTAGAGGCCCCTGCAATGGCAAGGAATTGGTTGGTTAGATGATCCTAGCAGGCAAACCACGTCCCATGCTGCAGAGGAAGGAGAAAATATCTCAAGATCCATCCCACTCGGATGTTGGGGAAAAATTGGCAATCACTTTGACCCTGAGCATTTGAGCTGAACACCCCAGCCAGCCATCTAGAAAGTGGCTTCCCTGTACCACCTCAGAACACTGATCCATCCCATAAACAGTACATTGTTTACTTTACTTCAGAGCAATGAAGATTCATGTTTCAGCTGACTGATTTCCTTTTCAGTTATGCCTATGGCTATAAAACCCATTCTTTCATTTTTCAAGTTGTGTAACAAACCAAGCTCTTTTTCACCGGAATCTGACAGAATATGACATATAACAAAAAATTATGGCGGTTGTTTTCCCCATGATTACTATTAATCATAGTCTCACAATCACAATGCTGGAGACAGAAATAACAGGCTGTTTGAGTGATCTGGATATGAGAGGAGATGGGTTATCCACCAAGGATTGTTTGACATGTTCCACATTTATAATGCAGCTGGCACTGACTTGCCCTAATTTGGGTAGATCTATCTGTACTAATCTAATCTATTGGCTCACAGAATCAGATCCTGATATCACTGATATCAGTTACATTAGTGCAAATTGGGACTAACTCTATTTTACCTATTGATACAATGCTTATAACCTTGGAATTACTCTGGATTTATACCACTATTGAGATTGGAATTTGGCTCATTCTCTGTGCACAAATACAGCGTCCTATTTATGCATTTTTATTTGCTTTCATTATTCCAAGTATTTTTGTGTGAAAGCAACTAAGCTGCAAAGGCATTTCTAGAATCTGACATAAAAAAGGGATGATTGACAGTATGAAAAATCTTGGAATGGTTGCAAATCAGAGCAAGTCAATGTAGAATTTAAATATATTCAGGAGTTTAAAGTATGGGGGAGCAGAGCAAACTGCTGCTTTCCCTCTTCTGCTGACTTGCATAATAACAGTACTAATAACACTAATACTTATATAGTAGATCTCAGTGCTCCCCCTTAGCTCCTCTTTGGCTGCAGTGGAAAGAACTCCCCCTCACTGTTTCAATCTACTTCAAGCGCTGAATATACGACAACAAAAAGACCAGTAATATTCTCTTCTCTTCACAGTATTTCACATAGAACTGTATAGCATAATATACCATAGTTGCCATCAGTCATAGGATCACAGTGTTGTCTAGATCAAAGCAGTGCTATCAAGTAGTCAGTATTTGCATTTATTTGAATTTGTGATCATATATTTCTTAAGTTTGTTAAGTGCCTGAGAGTCATTAACAGGGCTGAAACAAGGCGAGACCTGTCATATAATAGAGCGGTGCTACTACTTCATAGCTAAGGTTGGAAATAACTTTCTATGTCATGTCTGGTTTTCTGACTTCTGCATTGCTCAAATTTTCCCCAAAGAAGCTAGACCCCCCTGATATTTTACGTGCTGCCTCTAAACCCTGGGTAGAACTTTTCTGGGAAGTTTGTAAAAAATCAGATAAGGAGTTGTAAAGATATGGGAATTTCAAAAAGTGCTCATTTCCTTTTTGGAAAAGGTTTCTGTACTTTAATTACAGTATATTCAAAATGCATCTATCGTGAAATGTATCTGAACTATAAAGTGTATTAAAATTGTGTAACTTTTCAGGGCCCATTGTATCTGCAAAATGGTTTGGCCAACAAACTCCAGATTTATTTTATGTTGCAGGCTTGTTGAAGAGAGGAGCAATTTAGTGTTTTCTTGGGATCTTTTCTCCCAAGCACCATTTACTGGCATGCTTAGTACAGACCACCATTTAATGTTCACCAGCATTCATACTTTCTTCTTTCCACAAACTACTGTAAAACCACCAAGCTCTCCTATTTTAATATTTCTAAGATATCACCATTCAGCTATCCTTCAAAACACTCAAGATATATAGCACATGCTTCATTCTATTTCCTTCATATTTTCCTGCACTCTGTCAATGATAACCTTTAGCTTTTTACTCTTTGAGTCATGTTACCTATCAGCTCTGTGTTCTCTGAGGCTGAAGGCCGCCTGAATGCCACGCTTGGGGCGGCAAAAAACATAGAGCCTCCTCTGCTTCTATAGTTATTACCTGGCAATAAATAACTTTCATGGTTAAGCTGGTTGGTTTCTCTCTCTCTCTCTGCAGCAATGCTCCTTGTACCTAAGCTAAAGATCTCTGCAGCGCCCCAAAAATCCTATGGGGTTTGCTCATCAAATGGGTAACTACCAGAACAATTGTAACATGAACGTGGGAACAGGGATGTGCTGAACCTGGGGCATGTGAGGGTGGCAGCTTGGAAGTGCTGCTCGACCCAGCCTGGTCAGGCGTGCTGTATTCCAGTGCGGTGCCCATGGCATATGAGGGTGACAGCTTGGAAGTGCTGTTCAACCCAGCCTGCTGAGTCCAAGGGCATATGAGGGTGACAGCTTGGAAGTGCTGCTTGACCCAGCCTGCTGAGTCCAGGACATATAAGGGGTCAGCTTGGGAGTGCTGATTAACCTGGTCCTCTCAGATGCACTCTGTTAATGTGTGTGTGTGTGTGTGTGTGTCTGTCTGTCTGTCTGTCTGTCTGATTCTGGGGCTGGAAGAACCCAGCCCTGGAGAACCTAGGTCCTGCAGGATAGCTCCACTGGGAGGGAATTTGAAAAAGGGAGAAGTAGAGCTCTGTATGAGAACATGAGTGACACAAGCAGTACATTGATAGAATTACAGAACTGCCCCTGCCCCGAAGAGTAACCCTAAAAAATGTGTGTACCCCACAGTAATGGGCAATTCTGGTAACAAATTGGCAGAGGAACACAGGCAGCACGTGACCCTAATCATGTGGCCCTTGTTGAGTAGTTGCTGCGGATTGGGGAAATTGAGGCACAGAGCTGCGCAAACTCTCTCTTCCTTTTTCAGACTAAGCTCCTTTAGCAAGGTCCCTCTCTCATAGAATATTTGGTAATGTCCTGTAATGTTTAAGTTAAGAATCGTGCTTAGAATAACTATAGGACTGTGCAATAAGTTGTTAAGAGTTGTGTCTTAAAAGTAAAGATTTTAGAGCAATACTGTGACTGCATGAAAGGGCTTTTGGTAGAGACCATTAGTGAGATAAGGGAAGTAGAGATGGCTGAAAAAAAACAAGCCTTGGCTGCTCACTTGAGACAGGAGAAAAGCAACAGGTTAGAGAGATGGGTAATGAAGCAGGGGAAATGCCCCTGGGAAATGGGATGCTTTAAGGTGAGAATCTGCTGGTTGAAGTGAGTCTGAGCTTTGAATAATGTTTCACAACCATTATGCCACGGGGTAGCACAAAGGATGTGGCTGCTGCATAGGCATTATTTTATGCATGTCTGGAGATGGTTGAAATGGTAAAGGGAAGCCATGAACTGGAGCTAGAGAAAAAGCAGTTACAACAGCATTTGAACAAATGTGAGACAGACGGGTGTGAATTTATAGCAGAAAAGCTTAAAATGGTGACCCTACTTAGAAATATGCAAGAGGAGAGGGACAAGGCCAGCAGGAATGCAGAACAGTACAGGAAAGAGTTAACATGCACAAAAATTTTGTTAGAAGAAGCGAGAGCAGCAACTCGCTTCCTTGTAGATGAGAATAAGGCAGCCAAGGCAGCAGTAGGCGCTCAGAAGTGTGAGGCAGAGATTAGTAAATTGCGTACCTGCCTTAGCGCCCATAAGGGGGTGTCAAGTATCAGGGGGTAGCCGTGTTAGTCTGTATCTACAAAACAACAAAGAGGGTGGTAGCGGCTGTAAGGTTGAGAAAGGATTGTGATTTGGCACCCCCTGGGATAATAGAGATACCCCCTGATGCTGAACCCAAAACCCCATTCAACCCCGATTGGCCACACATGCATAATGTTGCCCCTGTTTCCACAAGGGAGGTTAAACACATAGTTGCAAGAGCCGATCTTCCCACAATGGAGCTGGTCAGGGACATAGTAAGATGGTCTCCTAGTCAGGCCAAGGCTATTGCACAGAGAGTGGGGCCATTGAACCATGACACTACCGTGGCATGGCTGGCTTGCATTTGGCAAATGTAATCCTCTGTTGATGGCATGGACTTAACCCAGTTGGCTCAGTTATGTGCCTCTCCTTGTATACAGATGCTCTGGACATAGGCATAGGTTCTTGGGAGCGGACGGCTGCTGGACCCTGGGAATGGATAAGTGCTCTCAAAATATTACTGTCTGCTTCTTCCCTCAAGAAACTATATATAATGGAAGAGCAGAAACCAGGAGAGGCCCCAGAAGCTTACCTAATTCCAAAGAAGATGCTGGCAGCTCTCTCTGATTCATTACCCCAGACAGAAGAGAATGGGAATATCACTTCCCATTATCAGGGACATGAATTAGTACAGAGCACTTATGCAGGACTAAATTCTCAGACAAAAATGACCATGTGTGCTGTGGATGTAGGGGTACGTCTATACTTACTTCCTGGTCCGGATGTAAGCGATCGATCTTCTGGGATCGATCCCGGAAGTGCTCGCTGTCGACGCCGGTACTCCAGCTCAGTGAGAGGAGTACGCGGCATCGACGGGGGAGCCTGCCTGCCGCGTCTGGACCCGCGGTAAGTTCGGACTAAGGTACTTCGACTTCAGCTACGTTATTAACGTAGCTGAATTTGCGTACCTTAGTCAGAAGTGGGGGGTTAGTGTGGACCAGGCCTAGAATACCTAATGTGGAATGAACCAGTGGAAAAAATCAAACAGGCAGGGGATTTGTTGTGAGAGACTGGTGTCTTAAAAAGACAAATCAGTAAAAAGACTACCTCAGAGCCCATACAGGCTACCACATTTGTGAATAATGGTCCTCACTCTGTCAGTCACCCTCCCAATTATAATCTCCCTACCGCCCACAACCCTGGGCAGCGCTGACCCAAGGAGACCCTTAGGAACATGATTTGGAAGGAGCTGGTGAACTTAGGGAGGCTATGGGAAAATATGATCACCAGCCCCTCAGCATCCTGATTAATGCTTTGTCTCAGGTCATGCAGAGAACAGAATTAATGCAGGGAGGCCCCCCTCAGCCCACTGCCCGGTACAGAGTGCGTTCCCCATGCCCACTCCCTGTCAAAACCAGATCCCTGCCCCTTCTTCTGAGTGGAGGCTCTCAAGGGAGTCGGCCGATCAGTAGGGGTACCCACTTCCCCACAGGCCTCCCCAGCTGATAGCAAGACTTCAGTGTGATGTATGGGGGAAAGCCACTGTGAGGGCTACAGTGGGGAACCCAGGGATGTTAGCCCAATTGCTAGTGGACACCGGAGCATCAGTAAACATTCTAAATCCCCGGTGGATCTCTGGAGAGAGACCCACCGCTAAACAGTGGGTATGGCGGAGAAATCCAGGAAGCTCTGGTCTGGCAGGATGTTCCCTTGCAAATTGACAGACTACAGGGACAGTAGAATGCTGTGCTTGTGAGGGAAATGAGAAGGGAATCCTAGGTGTTCCTTTCCTCCGAACATTTCAGCTAACTGTGGATCTAGCTAACGGTGTGTTATAGAAGTTAGAAGTGGGGGGCCTGCAGAGATCTCTGCTGAGCATTGTTGTGCTGCTATAAAGGCACCCACAGCCACCCTAACCTCCATTAGTGATCCATTGGTACAAGAATTTCCCAGGGTATGGAATAAAAATAAGGCAGAGTGTGGAAAACTAGATGCTGAAGTTTAGACTGAGGGAAAAGATCCCCCTCCTCGAAGACAATATAAGTACCCAGCCAAGGCCGGCTTTAGCAGGTGCAGGGCCCTACGCCGGGATGCGAATTGTCTCGCGCCCCCTAACCCCAACTCCGCCCCAGCCCCGCCTGACCCCACCCCCTCCCTGCCCCATTGGATCCCTCCCCAAATCCCCGTCCTGGCCCCACCTCCAGCCCCGCCCCTCACTGCCCATTGGATCCCTCCCCAAGTCCCCACCCTGGCCCTGCGTCTTCCCCAAGCACGCCGCATTCCTCCTCCTCACCCCTCCCTCCCAGGCTTGCGCTGATCAGCTGTATGGCGGCGCAAGCACTGGAGGGAGGGGGAGAAGCAGGACCCAGCTTTTTTTTTTTCCCTGCTCTAGTGGCAGCCCCGGACGTTGCGGGGCCCTCTTAGGTACGGGGCCCCATTCCGGGGAATCAGCCGAATGAGCTTAAAGCCGGCCCTTACCCAGCTGCAGTAGAGGAGGGCATTACAAATACTATAGATTGTCTCTTGGAACAAAGGGTGCTCGTGCCTATGCAAAGGATCTGCAATTCACCAGTATGGTCAGTCCTTAAGGCAGACAGTGTCACTTACAGAATGACAATAGACTTCCATGCATTAAATGCGGCCACCCCTGCAGCAGCCCATGTAGTAGCTGAATATAATGAAATCATAGCAGCTGGCTCAAAACGGTTCTCTGTGATCGATTTGGCTAATGCTTTCATGGCTATACCCCTCCATCCTTCATGTTGGTATAAGTTTACTTTTACCTATGGGGGACAACAATATGCCAACAGCCAGACTCCCCAAGGTTTCCATGCTTCCCCTAGTATTTGTCATGCCCATGTCGCTAAAATGTGGAACCATTTGCGCCCTGACCACCACTCACACATAATTTCATACGTGGATGACATCCTAATCCACACCCCCCCACACTTCAGAAATGAACAGGGAAATCACCAGGGAGGTGTTGATTATAGTGCAGGAAACCGGATTTAAGGTAAGTAGAGAAAAGGCTCAGTTAATACAGCAACAAGTGAAATATCTGTGGGTGTGTCTTGGGGAGGATGGCCGGACTCCGATCAACAAAGGATAGAAATGATAGGAAAGTTACCTGCTCCCACTGACACGCACTCCCACTATGAGCTCTCTTGGGAACTTTTAATTCCTCCAGAAAGTTCATTGAAATGTTCTCTGACAAAGCCAAGCCTCTGTCTCAATTATTTAAAAAAAACAACCACAGGATTTGGAAATGGGGACCAGACCAACAGACTGCCCTGGCCACCTTGAAACAAGGTTTGGCTATTGCTTCTGCCCTGGCTTATCCTGACCTTACCCTGCCCTTTGTGATCCAATTGGCCTCCGCAGAAAAAAGCATTGGAGCTACTCTCAACCAAAGGCAATGTGACAAGCTCAGAGTCATCGTATATACCTCCAGGCTCCTGGATCAAACAGAGCAAGCTTTACCCCCTGTGAAAAGGAGTGTCTTGCGTTGGTCTGGAGCCTCACCCATTGGGAATTTATTATTAGAGGGTCGAAGGTCAGACGGTGCATTCCCCAGTCAAGTACATCATATCGGGAAAACACAGGACGTCCAGGTCTCTAACCCCCTGTGGTGGGGTGGCTGCCCCACCCCCATGAGAGAGAGGGCTAGGGTAGGCCAGAGGGGCTGCGCAGGCTGGCAGCCAATTAGAAAAGGGTCTACTGGAGCCAATCAGAGCCGAGATTAGAGCCAGCCAATCAGGGCTAGGCTAGGCTCTATATAAAGGGCTGCCTAGGAGAGGTGCAGGCAGTCTGTCTGAGACCTTCATGGGGGAAGGAGCAGGAGACCAGCACCTTGTACAGAGCAGTGCTGGGGAAGGGCAGAAGGAGCTGGGGAGCTCCAGCCAAGGAAAACCCCATGCTGCGGGCTTTGCTACAAAGGGCTGAGTGGGTGCACAGGACTGAAGGAGAAGCAGCACAGGGACAAAATCTGACAAGGGAAGAGAAGGAGGGCAGGGTGGCTGCTACAAGAGGGTCCCTGGGTCAGGACCCAGAGTAATGGATGGGCTTGGGTCCCCCCCATTCCCCTTGTACTGCACCTGGCTGAGGAGGAGCGTGGTGTGATACAGGCTGTGGCTGGCCACTGTGACAAAGGGGCTAGACTTTGAGGCTGCAGATAGCCATTAGAACAGGTGCAGCTGGAGGACTGCTGATAACACCAGACCCCTGGAAGGGGGTGAGAGCAGAGCAGTGGGCACTGCCAGAGGGCAGTGTCCTGAAGAGGACGCTGCTGAGGAAGGAGCAACGTGGGTTTGGACACCAACAGGGGAGCAGACGACGGATGGGACACCACCGGCAGAGGGCACCCTGCAGAGGACAGAGCTAATTCCCAGATGTGCCAGTGGGAGGTGCTGCGGTGGTGAGTCCCAACCCTGTGACACCCCTGCATTGCTCAATGGATCCTCACCTTAGTAAACCGAGGAATCATGTTTAAAAAAAGAGCAAGCCATTTCACCAGACCTGTATGGGCTAATTATAGAAGGAGAGGAGCATACCTGCCCCGTCCCTCTTGTAAAACACTTTGAATGGCCAGTCAAGGGAGACATGAGGCTTGCAGATGCTAAACAGAAGGGGTTTGCCATTTGGTTTACAGATGACTCAAGTTTCTACCATATGGGTCATCCCGGAACAGGGTATGGAGCCATCTGCATAAATGACAGAGAGATGCTCCAAGGCCTAGCTCACCCCCATTCTGCCCAAGCAACCGAGGTGGATGCAGTTAGAGCTGTCCTAGCTTCTGAATCCTGGGACACTTCTGTTACTATTTACACTGACTGGACAGCCAGAGCAATCACTGTGTGGCTCCCCCTTTGGTTGAATAGAGAAATGATAGCCACAGATGGGCGCTCCATTTCTCAGTCAGACAAATGGAGACAGCAAATCTGATCAAGGAAAGAACTGGAGACACTTGGGTGACTCACAAAAAGGAACATCAGAAAAATCACTCAGAAGAAGCACACTGGAATAACAGAGCTGATGCCTTAGCCAAAGCTGCTGCTACTAGTAACCACACTAAAGACACAGACCAGGTAGAACAAATAGAGGCAGTAACTACCAGGGGAAAAACTTTAGGCAAAGGAATAGATATCTTGGACTTAAGTACCCTTCGAGATGGGGATACAGAAATCCGGTCTTTAGCCAAGGCAGGGAAAGATCCCACAGGAAAATATAGGATTGATCAGGTTGGAGATGTCTCGTGGGCAGTGGATGCAGGTGGTCAAAGGCACTGGATAGTCCCCAGCCAGGTACGGGAGAACCTGATTCAATTTGTGCATCAGCAAGAGCATAGAGGAAAACGGGATACTTTAAATAGGGTTAAAGATACAGGGTGGTGGCCAGGCATGGAAGTGGATATAATTCAGTGGTGTGATAACTGTCTGCAGTGCGCCATGGTTAATGCTGATCACCAGGTTAAAAAAAAATGCATTGGGACACCAAATAATAGAGGGTCCGTGGTCCCGGATTCAGATAGATTACACAAGCTGTGTAGTGGGGTAGCTGCCTGACTCTGGCGTGGAAGGGGTTAAAGCAAGCCAGAGAGGCTGTGCAGAACCTCAGCCAATCCTGGAAGGGCTTATTGGGAGCCAATCAAGTGGAGGCTTGAAAGCAGCCAATCAGGGCCAGGCTGAGCCTTATAAGAAGGCTGCAGGGCAGAGAGGAAGGCAGTCTCTCCCTGGAGGGCAAAGAGGAAAGAACCTAAGACAGGGCAGGGGCTGGTCTGGGCTGGTCTGCAGAGACTGGGAGAGCTCTAGGCTGACAACTGCCAGACTGGGGCCCTGACACATAGGGGTAGAGAAGGTGCTGGCCCAGGGAAGGAGGCAGTGGAAGAGAGTTGGAGGAGGGCAGTAAGTGGCTGCTGCAAGAGGCTCCCTGGGTTGGGGCCCAGAGTAGCAGGTGGGCTGGGCCCCTCCCCCATCCCTTTCCCCTCTACTTGCCAGTGATGAGAGTGGCTAAGCCAGACTGCAGTTTGCCCTTGGAGGAAGGGGCTATACTAAGGACTGCAGTGAGCCACTGAGGGGAGTGATAGAACCAGAAGCTGCCGGTCCCCTGGAAGGTGGGGAGAGCCAGCAGAGCGGGCACAGCCAGAGGGCAATGTCCAGAAGCGCATGCCGTGGTCTGGGAGTGACGTGTCCAACTGTGAGGATGGTGGAGACTGACAGGAAAGGAGTTAATTCCCTAACCAACCAGCAGGAGGTGCTGCTGTGGTGAGTCTGTGCCCTGTTACAGGCCCTTACCCATGAGGAGTAGAGGGAATAACTACTGCTTGGTAATAGTAGATCCCTTCCAACTGGGTGGAAGCCATTCCTATTAAAACCAACACGGCCTCGGTCACAGCTAAGCAACTCTTTAACATAGTTTTCTCAAGAATGGAAATTTACAGAGTAATTGATTCATCCCATCAATGGGGGGAATTGTTATCTATCAGCTCTGTGTTCTTTGGGAACCAGGGCACAGCCTGTCTGACTCACTTCCCACCACTTGGGAACCCCGATCGATTCAAGCTTCACGGAGTGGTGAGAACCTAACTCTCTGTCTGTCTCTCTCTCTCTCTCTCTTGGTATAGCCTTCTGACTCTGATTTGTGTGATCAGTTACAGTTTTCTAAATCTGACTTGTGTGATCAAATTTAAGTTGGATTTAATATAACTGTTTTGTTTGTTTGGCTCCCCTTGTATGGTTATTACCTGGCAATAAAAAACTTTTATGGTTAAGCTGGTTGTTTCTGTGTGTGTCTGTGTCTGCAGCAATGCTCCCTGTACTTAAGCTAAAGATCTCTGCAGCGCTCAAGAATCCTGTGGGGTTTGCTCATCAAGTGGGTTACTACCAGAACAATTGTAACATGGAAGTGGGGATAGGCTGAACCTGGGGCATATGAGGGTGACAGCTTGGAAGTGCTGCTCGACCCAGCCTGCTGAGTCCAGGACATTTAAGGGGTCAGCTTGGGAGTGCTGATTAACCCGGTCCTCTCAGACGCACTCTGTTAGTGTGTGTGTGTGTGAGAGAGAGAGAGAGAGTCTGATTCTGGGGCTGGAAGAACCCAGCTCTGGAGAATCTAGGTCCTGCAGAATAGCTCCATTGGGAGGGAACTTGCAGAAGGGAGAAATAGAGCTCCATATGAGAATACAAGTCACACAGACAGTACATTGATAGAATTACAGAACCCGCCCCCTCCAAGAAGAGTAACCCTAATAAATGAGCATATCTCAAAGTAATGGGCAAATCTGATAACAGTCAGGGAGGGCCTCTTGTTTACACATTTTACCTATTTCACAGTATGATGCACATCTGTAGTGCTAGATAATGACATAATCATAATAAATGAGTTTTGAAAGCAATTCCTGTTTATGAAAATGCATTATTTCTATTCTTTTTCAGACATCTATTTTTTTTATAGCACACATGCTCTATTCTAAATTTTTGGAAACATCTGCAGTATATTCTGAGATGGAGACCATCATTGCACCACAGACTGAATTAATGCACCAGTCTTTGATTTGTAAATGCCTATGAACCTTTTACTTCTAAGGTGGCTTTAAATTAGACAAGACGATAATGTGCAGGTGCATCTATAGTAAACTTGCAGATTGTTACTTTGTAATTTTCTTTAACCAATGCAACTATTGCTTGGAAGAAATGGATTCTTAAGACCGTAGAGAGGAGCAATGCAAGTTTAGTAATCTTTTTAGCTTATCAAAAAGAAGATTGAGAGATGACTTGATTACAGTGTATAAATACTTTCGCGGGGATAAAGTACTGGGTACTAAAGGACTCTTAAATCTAGTGGAGAAAAGCACAACAAGACCAACAAGGAGTTTGTTTTTGCTGATACAGACTAACACGGCTACCACTCTGAAACCTGTCACCATAACAAGACCAATAGTTGGCAGGTGAAGACAGACAAATTTAAACTGGAAAATGGTAGTGAGGGTGATTCAGGCTGCAAACAAATTCCCAAGAGACATGGTGGAGCCTCCATCTTTTGTGTTCTTCAGATCAAGACTGGATGCCTTTCTGGAAGATATGCATTAGCCAAATACAAGTTTCTGGGCTCAGTACCGGGCAACTAAGTGAAATTTAATAGCCTTTGATATACAGGAGGTCAGATTAGATGATCTAATGGTCCTTTCTGACTTTGAATTCTAAGAATATACATTGCCCTTTCTCTACTGTGTACTGTATGTTTGAATAGAGAATGGAGTTTCATTTTAAAAGCAAAGGCAAAATAAAAAGTGAAGAAAATATATATTTGCAAATTCGAGCACTCCCTGATATTGCTTTTAAAAAGCTTATACTATATTTTCTTAATTTTAGCACACAGGTTTTTTTCAATCCAAGATGAAGAATTCTGAAGCAGTTCAAAGGTGAATGTCTACTAGCTAAACATTTTAATACAATTTTATTCATGGTGGGGAGGGGAAGAGGCTGATTTTCATTTGCACAAAGGGCAGTGTAAAGGGGCTTTAAAGTGGAATAAATTATATTTACATCCACTTTAATGTCTCTTTACCTGACCAGAGAAGCATAAGGCAGCCTTAGGGCAAAATGAGATTTCTGGTTGAGCAATGGACTGGGAGCAAGGAGACCTTGGTCTAATCTCAGTTCTGCTGCTGAGTCTGTATGACCTTGGACACACAACCTCTCTGTATTTCAAGTGCCCAACTTGTAAAATGGGACTAATATTTATCCACCTTTTGTATAGTGCTTTGAGATCTTTGTATGAAAAGTGCTACATAAGTGCAAAGTATATCAGTATTATTATTCTAGAGCCTTTTTAGAACTGGGGAACCAGTTTGGATGAAGTAAGAACCCCATCCTCTTTATTTTGGGCCCATGAATCTTCGGGACCAAAACTGGAAGTACAGAGTCTTATGGAGAAGCCTGTTCTATGAATCTCATCCCAGTTTTGTAAACTCTGATTTAGAGATGCCACCAAAGTTCTGGGTGCTTATTAGGGCTTGTCTTCACTACCCGTCCGGATCGGCGGGTAGAAATCGATCTCTCGGTGATCGATTTATCGCATCTTGTTAGGACGCGATAATCGATCCCTGAATGAACACACGTACTCCACTAGGTAGGAGTAAGCGCCGTCGATGGGGGAGCCGCGGCAGTCGATTTGCCGCTGTCCTCACAGCGGGGTAAGTCGGATCAGATATGTGGAAATTCAGCTACGCTATTCCCGTAGCTGAATTTGCGTATCTGAAATTGATCCCCCCCCGCACCCCCCGTAGTGTAGACGTAGCCTCAGACTGGAATGCCAATGCTAAAGCTTTTGAGATTGGCCCATCTCTTTTTCTATAACTCAGATGGAAATGTGATGGGCCAAATAAACTATACCATAAGACCTGAAGTTGATTTACTGGACATTTAAACAGGCAAATCAGGTTCACAATTATTTAGATAGCAATACCTTACTCAGACTGAGTAGTACCTTATGCCAACAGTAATCTCATTGATTTCAATATGATTAATCCTGGGGCAATGAACTACTTGATGTGAAAAAGGATATCACAATCTGGCCCTTAGATATTTTTATCGCTTTAAATGTTTTATGATTTTATTTCTGGATCATTTAATTACTTGTTTAGTCATTTTTAGTAATTGAAATTTGACTGTAAAGGAACTGCTCCTGCCCTGTATTTCTAAATTCATTAAATTTTCTAGCTCTCATTCCTTGAACTCAGCGATGCAGAACCCAAAGCTGATAAAATGAAATCTAGCATGCTAAGGGAAATCACTAAATTGAGTGACATGAGTATATCCTCAGAACAAGGAGTAATGGTCTCAAGTTGCAGTGGGGGAGGTTTAGGTTGGATATTAGGAAAAGCTTTTTCACCAGGCGGGTGGTGAAGGAATGGGTTACCTAGGGAGGTGGTGAAATCTCCTTCCTTAGAGGTTTTTAAGGTCAGGCTTGACAAAGCCCTGGCTGGGATGATTTAGTTGGGGATTGGTCCTGCTTTGAGCAGGGGGTTGGACTAGATGACCTCCTGAAGTCCCTTCCAATCCTGTATTCTATGATGCTCATGTGGTTGGATTTGGGTATGCACCAGCAGTTCCTTTCCTTGGTGTGAATAAAACTTACCCTGAAGGGCATGAGTTCAGGCTGGTGCAGGAAGGTGTAACTTATCCCTTCCTGTAGCAACAAGAATGAATCTGGCCTGAAATATTTATTCATTTCCTTGGCTTTAACATAGTTTTCCTTTCTGTAGTATGTCTGTGCATGCTGCTTTTCTCACTGATTTCAGTTTTGTCTGCCATTCACGTTCAGTGTACACTGCTAGAGAAGGAGGCAGACTCCATCTAATCTAATTGTACTGTCAATCGAGCTCCTGGGAAGGATGTGTTAGGATAGGCAAACTGAGTCTTTTCAGAACAGCCCTGATGTCCTATCCTGGGAGAAGAGGAATGCATTGCCCAGTACTAACATCTCTGGCTGAGCTCCACTTCAGGAGGAGTGATGAAGATGGTCATTCTCAAGATTCTTCCTCCCTTTCGCCAAAGCTTTTGGAGGAGAGAGCCCTCCTCAACTGTGGAAACCCTTGCCAACCTCAACAAGGTGGCAAACCTCCAGTGCTATGTTACCTTCAGCGTTATGGGGAACCTTCTCAAATGCCTACCGAAGAAAGCACAGCATGTTAAAGCAGCTGCATCTCCTCCTGCAACTGGCTGCATACCTCTCTCCTCCATTTCCATTGAACATTCACACATACAGGCCACAGACAGCTCTGAGTGTGTTAAGGTGGGGGAGATATGCCTCATAGCTTACAGCCCCTTTGCCTTTTTTCTCTGTTTACTTCTGTTCTTGCCATTCTGCAGAGGGGAGTATCTGGCCTCCCCTATACTATAACATTTTAAGTCCTAGATGTGTTTAATTTTTAATATGTATTTATTATACAGTAGATAATTTTAAGATGCTGAACTTGCTTTCCCTTAAACTGTGAACTAACAGAGTATAATGGAGAGTTTCATCAGGAATACTGGCATAGCAACAGGGGATAGAACATTTGATGGTTGCCTGCTCTGCTCATTCCCTCTGAAACACCTGGCACTGGCCACTGTCGGAAGACAGGATACTGGGCTAGATGGACCTTTGATCTGACCCAGTATGGCCATTCTTATGTTCTTATGTAGAAATTAGAGATCTGCCTGACCTTGAATACTTGACCAATTTTTGTTCTACTGAACTTCAGGTATGTTTGGATATGTATTTACATCGCAAACTCAGCTTCATGGCTCAGGACTATCTCTATAATGGGCCTTAATGGGAACACCAAACTTTAGATTCAGATCTAAATCTGAGCTTCCCTAAAGTGTCTCATCCTGCTGTACCCACTGAAATCAATAGGAGTTTTGCTGCAGACATCTAGATCTGAGCTCCATGGCTGAGGCCTATGTCTAACAGTTTTGTAAATGAGGGCCTGATTCCAGTCTCACATAGTCCAGTGCAAATCAGGAATAAGTCTACTGAAGACAGTAGAGTGGAACCAGTGTATGGTGTGTGCCCTGCTTGACAAGATCAAACACTCAGGAGCAGATCCTCAGGCCTTTCAAATCTGTCTTGTGTGTTCCACTGATATAAAGAAATTCCCCTTGGTTTTGGGGTGTGACTAAAGAAAATGGGGACCAGAGTTCCCTGCCTCTCCAGCAAACCCCAGCTGCCAGAACAATTTAGAACAGTCTTGAGGCTGTTCTAAAAACACTCCTCAAGACTGGAATGAGGTCTAATATCCTGAGGAGCAGACAGCCACAAAGTACCCCCTTACACTCAATACCTGAAAGGTTCTGGCTCCTTATATACTAGTGTACAGGTAATCTTCCACTAATGTCCTCACCAAGAACATTCCCCAGAAGGACATATTAGTCTTTCTAGATCAGGGGTTGGCAACCTCTGGCACGCGGCTCGCCAGGGTAAGCACCGTGGCGGGCCAGGCCACTTTGTTTACCTGCCGCGTCCACAGGTTCGGCCGATCGCGGCTCCCCCTGGCCATGGTTCGCCACTCCAAGCCAATGGGGGCAGCGGGAAGCTGCAGCCAGTACATCCCTCAGCCCACACCTCTTCCTGCAGCCCCCATTGGCCTGGAGCGGTGAACGGCGGCCAGTAGGAGCTGCGATCAGCCGAACCTGTGGACGCGGCGGGTAAACAAACCGGCTCGGCCCGCCAGGGTGCTTACCCTGGCGAGCTGCGTGTCAGAGGTTGCCGACCCCTGTTCTAGATCATGCTGGCAGAGGTTGGGATCGTTTGATGGACTAAATAGTCATAGAAAGGAAGCTACTCAGTTGACTTAATAATGTTTATATATGAACCTTTGCTTGCAGATTCATACAGCAGCAATTGTGAAGTAGATAAGTTAACTTGCCCTTTAGATGGAGCTGTAAAAGTGGTGGTCAAAGAAGGAGAGAGGAAGAACTGTATTTGGTACAGTCACAAGCACTATTAAAACTTCTTTGGGAAAAAATCTGCTTCTCTGTAGATCGTTCTGGTGTCCCCTAAGCCAGTTTTACACTGATGTAACTCCACGGACTTCAGTGGATTTACTCTTGATTTCAAGGACATCTGAATAAGCTCTGATGTGTGTCTCCTCCTCCACTAGAAGAACAGGAGCTGTGAGTTGTTCCTGAGGATGTGTCCCTTTAGCAACAGACTAAAGTTCTGCTGCCACGACTTCAGCTTTGTTTTATGTACTTAATATTTGCTTGTGACATCAACATTAATCTATATTAAGCAGCACAAATGTCTGTGTCACTGTGGAAAACCTTGTTGTAAATGACAATACGCATTAGCAACCCAAGTAGTTTTTAGAGTTTTGCTTAAATGATTTATTATTAAATATTAAGTCAAGTAAGTGAAAGGCAAACCCTGCTAGGCTGCCTGTACAATTTCCAGCTAACCACGGAGAGGCAGTTGTTTGTCACTTCTTGAAGCACACATATATAAAGTTGTTTTTCAGGGTGTAAAGGCTATGATATCAATGCCACGACTGGATAGCTCTCTAATGGAGCTCATGAAGGACCACTGCTAGGGGAAGTATTTCTGGGGGAAATAATATTAGCCAGCAAGGTGACAGACACAAATGAGGCTCTGGTAACCAACGTGCTCAACCTATCTTTGTTTAGAAGTGGCCACACAGTCAGGGGTGAAAGTAAAACTGAGCTCTTACCGGTATGGGGGCTGGCTCTGCCCCCCCAGGGGTGGGGCCTCAGGCGGAATGGGCAGGGCCGGGGATCAGCATCCCCCAGCCAGCCCATCTGGGCTGCCTGGCCTGCACCGCCCAGGGCTCCAGTGGTGATTTAAAGAGCTCAGGGCACCAGCCGCTGCCGCGGTAGCAGCAGCCGGAGCCCCGGGCACTTTTAAATCACCAGCCACAGGGCAGCTGCTCCTTTTCCCCTCCCCCGCCTCCCTTCCCCCCCCCCCGTCGGCGGCCTGGGGGGCGCAAAAGAGGCAATGACGTTAAAGCGCTGATGCGGCAGTGCTTTAAGCAGGGCCCTTTACCGCGGCAGCGCTTTAACGTCGCTGCCTCTTTTGCGCCCCCCGTTGGCAGCCCTGCCAGGTCCCTACCTTAAAAACTGGATTTGAGCCACAATTATAAATTTCTTTTTTTTTTTTATTCAATTCCTTGTCACTCAATTGCTACGTCTAATGTTAATACACTTATCTATCCCATGAAAAACTGGCTGTAGTTACCTACTTTTAAAGCTGTTTCTAGATTTTATTTTTCTATTTTATTCTCCATTGATATGCCTTCAAATTTCTATCCTTAGTCCTCTCTCTTTATTCTCCTCTGATGATAGAATCCACGCCCGGGGTTTTAGTTGGCACCTTTCATAGCAACATCTTACAAATCAATCTTTCTACCCTCACCTCGTATTATCCTAACTCATATCTCTCTTTAACATCTCCTTAATGCTTTCCTTCTGTTCCTCAATCGGTGTTGTTGTTGGTTTTTTTTTTTTTGGTCACACTTTCCACTACACTTGTAAAAGCATCCTGGGTTCAATGTATACTTGCCCTTCCTGTCCATGATCACATCTCTCTTTAAGATCCGAACCACACAAAAACTGCTTTTGGAACTTGTTGACATGATTAAAGCTGAGATTCCTATTGTACAGTCAATACTGTCACTGAATTTCAATAAAAAAAATGGTTTTCAGAAATAATGTTAACAGATATAATATTTGTCACTATTTTATTATAAAATCAAGGTTTCTGTAGTTCACCATGAAGCCATTTTTATTATTATTATACTATAATCATTAAAATATATATAGTTTCTTTGGGAAATTGACTATTAATATAATCTGCACCCCCCAATGCAGCAACCTGCATAAACATGTGCTTAACTTTAACCCAAGATAGTTCCACTGAAGTCAATGGGATTGCTTCCATGCTTAAAATTAGGCATGTGTTCAAGTACCTTGCTAACCCAGGGCCTAAAATAGCAAGAAAAGGATCTTCATATTGTTTGTAAACTAACACCTGCAGAAAAGATAACATTTCTTATTCTCGAATTAATAAAGATGGATTTGTGAAAAGCTCTTTTTAAACATGAAATTAAAATAGTGTTGCATTTGTTGTACAGAATTAGGATATATTCAGATTAAACCACGTACCTGTCCAAACTCATGACTGTCATAATAGCGCTGCATGCAAACTGGTTGCATGTGTCTAAGGATGTAATGATGGTACACAGAGGGCTGCCAAACACCCACTCTCCTCCGCGGGCCCACTGATGAATGAGAAAGGGCATGCCAATGATATGAACCAAATCTGCTACAGCCAGATTGCAGATATAGATATCTGGAATGTTTTTTTTTCTAGACCTGAAATAAATGGGGAAAACAGATTACTTGACACAGTCAACATCAATGTTGCTGAGCTAATGCTGTTTAGTTTTTAATGCCCACCTGGGTAACCCAAATTTCTCTTTGAAAAAATGTATAAAAGTTTAAAAAATCTCTGGGCCTGATTACCACTCTCAATACTTCCACTGTAGTTGATGGAGCGCCATGAGGTAAAGCTACTGTAAGTGAGAGGCGAGACTCAGGCCCTCTGACCTGGGTACTAGATGATGCAGTGAACCAAGGGCTACATTTTTAAAGGGGCAATTTTGAAAAGCCCATTGGGCACCTCTCTGCATCTTTCAGCACTTTTACAAATCTGGCCCTAAAACATTAATCGGCCACCTCCGATGGTCTGGGTTCTAGCTGTAGTTTAGGTCTCAGGTGAAAATGAGTTTCAGTAGCCCCTTAGCAAAATGTTTTCCATGCAAGCCACCACACTTGAAGCAAGTAGCAGATGCTGAACATATCTCCTCAGCTTACAAATGCTGAACATATCTCCTCAGATGAAGAAAAGTGTATCTTTATATATCTGGGAATGAGAGGAATCTCCTTTGCTAACAGGGCTGCAAGGGGATGTGAGACAGGGCAAGATTTGTTTGTTTGCTTACCTAAAAGAGAGACTGGAAATAATGGGGACGAGAGGAATGAGAGAGGACAGTGAATTTTGGTACTTTGAATTAAAACAGTTTTATTGTTTGTTTTGACCATATGCCCTCATAATGCCTCAACTGGTCAGTTATCATAAATACATCCTTCCATGTCCCATTATATAAGAACATAAGAACGGACATACTGTGTCAGATCACTGGTCCATCCAGCCCAGTATCCTGTCTTCCAACAGTGAGGGTGCCCCAGAGGGAATGAGCAGAACAGGCAACCAGCAAGTGATCCATCCCCTGTCACCCATTCCCCGCTTCTGGCAAACACAGGCTAGGGACATTTCAGAGCATGGTTTTGTATCCCTTGCCCATTCTGGCTAATAGCCATTGCTGGACCTAGACCTCATGAACTTATCTAGTTCTTTTTTGAACCCTTGTATAGTCTTGGCCTTCATAACATCCCCTGGCAAAGAATTCCACAGGTTGACTGTGCATTGTGTGAAGAAATACTTCCTTTAGTTTGTTTTAAACCTGCTGCCTATTAATTTCATTTGGTGATCCCTAGTTCTTGTGTTATGAAAAGGAATAAATAACACTTCCTTCTTTACTTTTTCCTCACACCAGTCATGATTTTTTAGATCTCCATCATATCTTCCCTTAGTTGCCTCTTTTCCAAGCTGAAAAGTCCCAGTCTCCTTATAAGGAAGCTATTCCATACCTCTAATCATTTTTGTTGCCCTTTCCTGTACCTTTTCTTCTTCTGGCTCAACTAGCAAAGATGTCCCTGCTCATACCCAGAGGCATTATCATATAATTTATTCATCTTCAATGGTAGTTTCTTTATTCTATGGCTGGTGACATATATTAGCATTTTTAAAATATATTACACACGTGCTAAACTATGTTAAAAGAGCATTATTGAGGTTGCAAAGTCAAGCGCTCAAAAGTTGCAAAATACCAGAATTAAGGTTACCTATATAAACTTAATTTGCTCTCCCTCCCATGCAAATGCATTATGATATAGTCTATAATTACATGATCACATATTATTTTCCCACCGTATTGCTGCTTCGAGGAGTGAGTCAGGGTCATGTACTGAAGGAGGGTGTTGTCTCTAGGACCTCTGCCTTATTTATTGTGGCAGTTGGAAGTTGTGTAGTGAAAGAGGCAGGAAAGGGATTTTGGAGGAGAGAAAGGATTGTCTCCTGGTTAAGGCAGCTGAATACTGCCCTGGAGCATTGGATTCTATTCCTGTCTCTGCCACAGAGTTCTTGTGTGATGTTGGGCAAGTTACTTAAACCAAACTCTTCATAGGTGGTTACTAGTTGTGTGTTCCTCTTTTCTGGATGCCCAAGTCGATAGCCTGGGGTCTGATTTGCAGAAGGGCTAAACACTCTCAGCTGCAAGTGAAATCAATGAGAGCTTTTCTTGAATATATAAAGTGCTAGATAGTGCAGTGAGATGTTGGAAAATCAGGCATCTTAAATGGGCACCCAATTGTCCTTAATCTCTGTGCCTTAGTTCCCTGTCTGTAAAATGGGGATAATACCACCATCTCATCTCACAAGGTTGTTGTGAAAAAATAATAATGTTTGTGAGGCACTCAGATATTATAGTGATGAGTACAGTACCTAACACAATGGAGTCTCAGTTCATGAGTGGGGCTCTACGGCTATGATAATACAAATAATAACTAATAATAAAAGCCCATGAGGAAATTAATAATTCTGTCTTTGGATCAGGGTTTGAATAGTGTGCAGTAAAGAAAGCCCTGGGGCCATGCACTGAACAATCCAGAGAAAACAAAATATTGAAGAGCTGCTCATTCAGGGAGCACTGTCCATCCTATTCATGGAAGGAGGCAGGGGTTGTGTGGAAAAAATTGTGTGTGATCATGTAATTAAAGACTGTATCATAATTCATATGCATAAAGGGGCTGAATTAAGGTTGCACACGCAGCCTTAATTCTGGCATTTTCTAACTTGTGAGTGCTTGACTTTGCAAATGTAATTAGGTTCCTATAGCACAGCTTTTGTGTGTTCAATGATATCTGCAGACAGTGGGTTAGAGCCTCAGGTGGTGTAAATTAGTGAACTCCTCAATGGAGGATGAGGATCTGGTCCTTTACAAAAATTAAGTTCCTAGCACAGCACAGCCCTCAGTTGTGGATTGGGGGGAGAGTGTATGTGTGAGAGAGGGGTGTGCGGGCATGGTGCATGTAAACAATAGACCCACTGACCGCAGCTGGCGAGAACAGTCCCACTGGGTTTCTTGCATGCTTAAAGTTAAGCATGTATTAAAGTGCTTTGTAGCATCAGGGTCATGTTCTGAGTATTTATCTTCTCCCCAACAAAGAGCAGACAACCCAATACAGTCTCAAAAGGTTTTCTGAAAGCAGTGGGTGCCTATAGTATTTTTTCAGTCTACTTTCCAGAAGAGGGTAGAGGCTTATTTGTCAATCTCACTGAAAGACACAAAAGGTAAGAAGGCAGATCTGCAGGCAAGAAAATTCCATTCCCACTTGTGCATACCACATTCAGCACACTGACCACACTATTGGCACTTCAGAAATAATATTAATAACAACCACACAAACAGTGTCCCAAGTTTCTTATTATTTGTACTGCAACCACCACGTCCAAGAATGTATGAAATAAGAGTATTTCTAAAGACACAAATTAGCTCAATGGAGCCAGCTAGATATAAATGGTTGTTTCACACAACTCTAATAAGTAATGAAGTATGCTTCTACCTCATCTGGCTGTGATGTGGAAAAAACAGAGGTACAAAGCTATAATGTTTGTTTGCTGGCACTGATAATTGGAGCATGTGGAGATGCTTGTTTGTGTGTGTTTGTTCTTTCCTCCCGTGTTTATAGACAAACAGCCTATAACCTTGTCTATGCTGAAAGAGCCTAGATGATCTCCAGAAAATCCCCTGTTGCTCTTCAGGCATCCAGTGGTGCTATTATGTTTAAAAACTCAGACTTTCCAGATAAAATAAAGCTTTTGTATGTTGCATGTAAATATGTTTACCAGAACGGTGAAATTCACTTTTTCCTTGTTGTAGGGCTTTTGTGCACTGCTTCATGCATAATAATAGGAGAGATCCTGCCAGGCATTTCTGAACTTACATTTGGAAGCTCAAATTCTCTACTCTGTCAAATTTTATGTTACGATAATCAACAAAGAATGTATAGCAAGCATCCCAAGGCAACTGAAGTACTGTTAAAGGCAGTGTAACTGAAGAGCAAGAGACACGTTCTTGAATACATGACAATAAAAGATGTGAACCTTTCAAGTGCAAATATTTTCTCTGGATGTTTTGAAAACGTGTCTCTGTTTCTGTTTGGCTCCCCCCGCTGTTAGTGCCAACATGGAATTGTCAGAGAGGGTTGAAGCCTGGGACCGAGTGTAAGACAAAGAACACCCCCCATACTGAGAGCACAGTAATTGTTGTGGGAGAGATGACATGCTTTCTTCCATGTTGTATGTGCAAGGATCTATGCATATTTAATTAGAGACAGGGGATGGGAGGGTGCAAAGGATGGAGGAGCGAGCTTATTTGCATGCTGAATTTTGCACAGCTCTCTCTAGATACTGAAAATTCCTGTAGTTTGTCAGAGCTACCACAATACTGAAGTGGAGACCCATTTGATACACGTTATTGCCTAAATCATTTTAATACCAATGTATTGGTTACAGTTTACCTATATTTTATTTAAGAAATTTTGTTTATAATCCGTCAACACCACCATTTCTACCCCATCATAAGAACATAAGAACGGCCATACTGGGTCAGACCAGTGGTCCATATAGCCCAGGATCCTGTCTTCTGATAGTTCCCAATGCCAGCTACTTCAAAGGGAATGAACAGAATAAGGCAATCGAGTGATCCATCCCCTGTCATTCAGTCCCAGCTTCTGGTGGCTGGCAGTTTAGGGACACATGCAGCATTGGACTGTGTCCCTGATCATCTTAGTTAATAGCCATTGATGGACCTATCCTCTAGGAACAAATCCTGCATTTTGGTAGGTGGTTAGATTAGATGACTCTTGAAGTCCATTTTAACCCTATGGTTCTATCTAATTCCTTTTTGAACCCAGTTATACGTTTGGCCTTCACAACATCCCATGGCAAAGAGTTCCACAGGTTGACTGGGCGTTGTATGAAGAAGTATTTCCTTTTGTTTGTTTAAAACCTACTGCCTATTAATTTCATTGGTTGATCCCTAATTCTTGTGTTATGTGAAGGGCTAAATAACACTTCCTTATTCATTTTCTCCATAATATTCATGATTATATCAGCCTCTATTATGTCCTCCTTTAGTCATCTCTTCTCTAAGCTGTACAGTTCCAATCTTTTTAATCTCTCCTCATACAGAAGTTGTTCCATACCCCTAATAATTTTTGTTGCCTTCGTCTGCACCTTTTCCAATTCTAATATATCATTTTTGACCTGGGGTGACCAGAACTGAATGTAGTATTCAAGATGTGTGGGTACTGGGGATTTACATAGTGGCATTATGATATCAATGAAACACCATCAAAAATGCATCCTATAGACTTGATTGCAAACCCTCTTTCTCTCTTTTCAGTTATGTTTCCTTTTCCTCTATTGAGTTTAAAACTCTTTCAGCAATTGCTAAGGCCACAGAAATTATATTGGCAATCAGAGCTTTCTCCCCAAGCCATGATAAGCCATATGGGCAATTTGCTGTTCAATAACTGACATCCATATAGATGAGAGATAACTTAAATAATCAAGATTTCAGTTCTATAGATTCTGTAAATGTGTCATTTCTCTAGCTAGTTCAGTCTTCTAGCTAACACTCTTCCTCCCAGTCACACTAATCAGGAAAGGATTTGAAAGACTGATCCCAATTCTCTTACAAAAAAGGAGTGTTAAATAGTACTTTGAATTGATGTTGCAATAATTCACACACTAATTATCATTTCAATAACAACTTTGGGGGACCTGGGAAGTGCACTGTGTGCTGTCACAAATCATAATTCATCCTATTCCAGTCCAAGCTCCTGCACTAACTAGCACCTTGAGATCTCAGCAGATGTTCTGAATCTCAAAAGGATTTGCTCCCAATCAGTGGCTCCTCTTAGCTTAAAGACCAGACAGATGATCTACATCATTGCATACAAAAACACACAAGGAAATCTCTCCAGGGACTGGTTACAGAACATAATTAACTGAATCTCAGTCAAACCAGAAAACATCATTTATAGATACCTAATGGTTCCAATATTGATGCAATGTATGAGGAATTCTAAGCCTCCAACATGATTATTGCTTCTGTTTCTGAAATCAATCTAAGGGAGAAACAGGAAAAACCAACTATACTTTCCAGTTCTTTTTTGGTGCAGAGGAATTGTGTACATTTATCTTCCATCTGAGCAGAGAACATACAGCAAAACAGTCCAGGATCATACTTCACACACCCGAAGTGCCATTTGCATAATTTTGCCCTTCCTCCCTTCTCAACCTTTCTTAGCATGTTCTGTATTGCTTTTTTGGACTTGGGTATAGAGAAGCTCTACTTTCCCTTCCCTGTGGGTGAAATCCACTCATGTTTAGAAGGCCAGGACAAGGTCAATGAGCCATTTAGTAGGGCTCAAATGGGACTTTAGTGCTGACCTTCTGCATATGGATGAATTTTGCCCAAAGTGCATTTTTGGGGAGCTTTTAAAAAAAATCGCATCATAGGGTCCCATCATAGGGTCCAGATCAAATCAGCTTTATTTGCATGTAAAAATAAGTATTTTCTAACTGCCAATCCTGCAAGCTCAAACTGCAATCTGAAAATACAGGATTCTTTCTGGATCTTGTATCACTATTAATAAAAATTCTGCAACTGGAACTTGGTTAATAATCCTGTTGATGACATAATAGCAGGGACAGAATCCAGCTTCTATTTCAGCAGTTGACTCTTTGATGCTAACTGAAGAAAAAATAGTAAAAAAATGTATTCAGTAAAGAAAGAAGATATGACCTGACACATATTGGAAGCAGATCTTTTCAGCAAAAGGTGAACATTTTATATAGTCCTAAAAAAATAAAGAATATATGGAGATATACCGATCTCATAGAACTGGAAGGTCATGGAGTCCAGCCCCCTGCCTTCACTAGCAGGACTAAGTACTGATTTTGCCCCAGATGGCCCCCTCAAGGATTAAACTCATAACTCTGCTCAAACCACTGAGATATCCCTCCTCTCACATGCTACAGGGTAGAGCCAAACTTTAAATATTAATTTGCTACAATCTCTTCTGTTTCGTATCTACCATATTAAATGTCAATAATTACCACATTGAGTTTTTAACGTCACTGTCTGTCTCTATTCTCTTCTGCGTCATCTTGTTATTCATGACAGGCAAAGGCCTTTCAAGAGGGAAAAAACCCTTTGTTCCTTTTTAGTTTTCCTTTATTATAACATTTCAGAGACTATATTATGAATTTTAAAAGCTCAATGAATATTCTCTTTCTTTATATCCATTCATTCATTTTCACAGACATATTCCCCTTACTCCAGCCCATACAAACTCCTGTGGTCTTCTCCACAAAGATCGGGAGCTGTTTTTGGTGCCAACTTCTACAGTACATTAGACATTTGGGGCTAGATTCACAAAAGGACTTAGGCACTTAACTGCCATTTTAGGTGCCTAAGTCCAGAATCAGGCCCCACTGGGCTTCACAGAACCTCTGCTCAGCTGCTGCTGAATTCTGTAGGCATCTAAGCTCACTTGGCATCTAAATTTTTGCAGTCAAAGTTCCCTAGAAACCTATGTTTCTGCTTCTGTGCGTGTGCAATGCAGCCCCTGATCAGGCTTTTCTCCACCTACCTTGCTTGGGGGCTCAATCCGGTAAGCATGCTCAGAGCTTGCTTATTGGATCAGGTCCTGTGATGTGGCATCCACCTCACACTGGTCCATAAAGGATTAATGGAGCCCTGGGGCGGCTGCACAGAAAGCAGCCAATAGGAGAGGGGTTGTGAGGAACAGCTAATCAGGGTTGAGTAGGCCCATATAAGAAGAGCTGCAGGGCAAAGCAGAGGCAGTAGTTTCCTAGATCTGGAGGAGGGAGGATGGGCTGCCTTACAGAGGGAAGAAAGCTAGCACCCTGGACATAGCAGTGCTAGGCAGGATCAGGGGAGTGAGACCAAGCTCCTGGATGACTGCTAAGACTGGCATGTTTAGGCCCTGAGATAAGGGTGGAGAAGATGCCGGGGCTGTGGGGAAGCTACCGGGGAAGTAGACTAAGAGGTTAGAGGGGACGCAGTGCATGGCTGCCATCTACAAGGTTCCTGGGCCAGGATCTGGAGTAGTGGGTGGGCTTGGGTCCCCCTCTCACCACCACTCACCACTGAGGAAGTGGCTGGACCATCAGACTGCAGGACATTCCCGGGCACAGAGTGTGGCACATCCGCAATGCTGTGTCCTGAAGAAGACATTATGGTCCTGGGAGTGATGTGGGTCCTGGAGCAGAAGTGATGGCAGAAAGACATCAGCAGACGAGGGTGCACTGGTGGGCAGAGCTAATCTCCAGAACAACCAGCAGGAGGCGCTGCAGTGATGAGTGCAGCTTGTCACAGGCCACTATAGGTGAATTTACACAAAACAGTGGTGGGAAGAGGGCCTCCCTCATAACTTTTAGCCCAATGATAAGGTATTCACCTGGGCCATGGGAGACCCCTGGTTCAAATCCTCCCTCTGCCTGAGGGGGGAGGAGGAATTTGAACTAGGCACTGCCATTTCTCAGAGTGCTCCAATCCCTGTGCTATGGGACATTCTGTTGTGGGCATCCCTCAATCTCTCCTGCTGAAGTTCTTCCACTGTAACTACATAATTTAAAGTCATTGGAGCAGGGGGACTGGCTCTCCCATATCTTGTGTGAGCTACAGAGTCACCTCTCTCTTTGGCCTAATGAGCCTTGCATTAGTTATTCATAGTAGAACAGCTTTGACAGGAGAGACTGAGGCAAGTCCCACATCAGAATATCCCATCACCCAGTGACTAGTGTACCTGAGGGTGGTAGAGACAGGACTTAGGACACACCCTTTACGTTGGCATCTCTCATTGGCTAGTTTAGGTGTCTCCCTACCTAGTGTGTTGGCTTTTGTGAATCTCATTCTGATGTACCTATCTCTCCCCATTCATTGTATAGGGAGTCCACGTGCAAAACTCAGGGTTTGTAAATCCCAGTGATTTTCTAGGTGCCTAAAATGAAGTCACCACACCTAAGCTCCTTTGTGAATGTAGACTTGTAGTCTTAGTGCATTAGAGGGAGATTTTCAAAGGCAGAACAGGCTATTAGGTGCCTAATTCCTTTTTGTGTCATTGGAAATGAATCATAGAATATCAGGGTTGGAAGGGACCTCAGGAGGTCATCTAGTCCAATGCCCTGCTCAGAGCAGGACCAATCCCCAGACAGATTTTTGCCCCAGATCCCTAAATGGCCCCCTCTCCCCCCTTAAAGTTCACTCTGTATGGATAGAGTTCATTTATTAAATCTTGCTGATGCTGACATGTATTAGCCTTAGTCTATCACGTTTATGATAATTTGCATTACAGGTGCTTAGATCAAATCAGCTTCTGATGAAACCTCTTTCAATTCTGTGGTGGAATCATGCAGTTGAGAGTCTCACTATAAAACTATTGATAGAATCTGGAGATTAAAGATATTTTCTTGTTGCACAAAACTATAATTGATAATTGGGCCAGATCCTGAGGTCCAAGAAGTCTGCTTGACATTGCTAGATCATAGTAAAGCAAACTTAAAGATGCAGGGGAATCCTCAACTAGCACAAAAGTTCTTGTTACTGGGAGCCAACATCCCAGGAAAGTGATGAAATCCTGGGAGGCCATTACTAACCAGGAGAGTGTAGATAGAAGTCTGATCTTAAAAATACACTGCTTTCAAGACAGACAAATGGAGAATGTTTCATTTGTTTTTATAGAATTACTTTTAAAATATTACTTAAAGTCTCAAAATAGGTCACTTGGCTTCCAATATGGATGTCTGAGCAAGAAAACATAATAGGTATGCAAGGGTCAGATGTTTGCATTTATATTTTTTTGTCTGAATGTCACAGAGTAGCAAATCTCTTGCACAGATCATCCCTCTTAATCATTCTGAGTCAGGAGAGAAAATGCTAACTGGATCAAACTGCATTGTTAGCAGAGAGTGAAGGTGATGAAATTTTTTTTGATAAAGCTTAAGACTCTACGCTATCCAAGTCAATGGGAATTTTGCCACTGAATTCAGTGGGAGCTTAATCAGTTTCTAAACTCTGAATTCAAAAAAGCATCCCTATTGAGGAAGAAAGCTTACATGTGTGCTTTTAAGTCCCACTGAACGCAGTAAACATGTGCTTGAAGTGAAGCATGTGTTTAAATGCTTCTCTGTGAAATATGTTTAAGTGCTTTCTTGAATCATGGCCCAAATTTGGTTAGACAGAACTGTGTATCAAAATGGCTACACAGAGCATGAATTATTTATTGTACTAGTCTTTGCTGGACAATTCCATTCCTCAATGTATTCAAATGATTTGTTTACAGCAGTAAGTCTCTGTTGCAGCATATGTGCTAAACTCCATACCTTACTATGGTGAACACAATGAGGATATTGCCAACTAATCCCATTGAGCAGATAATCCCAATTAGAGAAGGAAGGATGATTGTTTCTGCTGCACTGATCACTTGGTAGTAATGCCCTCCACTCCAAGATTTGTTGAACAAGACAGATGTGCTATTCCAACAGGAAGGCTGGATTTCATTCATTCTTCAGAGATGATAGATCCTTAAATCTGTAACAGTAACAGAAAATAAATTATTCATAGACTTACAATTTGAATGTTTCATTAGTCAAGCACAGTAGCTTGGGATACATGATTTTTAATTACAGTTTGAATTTCATGAATAAAATCTTCCAAGTGGTTGTTTAAGTTCATGAATGAACTCAACAGACTTAGATAGTATTGCTTAAAAAAAATCTGGGACATGTTTTGTACCTATATTAAAATATACAGAACTTTTTAAATGAGTCATTTTAGGTCACAGCATTCATTCCGACCATGGAAATCCCATGGGCATCTATTTCTTGATCTTCCACAGATTTATGAAATGTTGAATAAGTCACTTAGGCCCAAATTTTCAAAAGGGAGCTCTAATTTTGAGTGTCCCAATTGAGTTAATCAGGGCCTGATTTTCAGAGGTGCTCAGCCTCTCAGTTGGAGTTCATTTGGTTTTGAGGGTGATTAGTGCTTCCAAGAATCAATCCCCAGATATTATCTCACCTTGTGTACCCAAAAATTGAGACTCCCAAAATTAGAAGACATTTGGTAAGTTGGTCCAATGGTTAATTGCTTTCACTGTTAAAAGTGTATACCTTATTTCCAGTGAGAATTTGTCTAGCCAGATTCTCCATAGATAGTGATTTTTTTCCCTCTGGTGCTTGGAATGTAAATTCTGGGATATTTCCCATTTCACTGAGACAAGGAAAGTGATTTCAGAAGTGAAGTGGATTCCTGCCTGTGGCCTGGGCTAAGAGACAATGATGCAATTTGGCTGTTTTTGCTGCTGAAGAGGGACATTTAATTTGTAAGGATGCCTTCTAGCTTAAGGGAGCAGGTTGTCAAAATGATATGAAAACAATGCAAAGAGGGTTATAAAGAAAATGTATGTGTTCTGTCTGATGTGGTTCAAAGGAGAATAGTGGCTTTGAGGTACTTGGGGAGTTTGGCAGGATTTGTGCAGAGGGAAAGGAGGATTCATGAATTCTGCAGAGTTTGGTGTAGCGGGTTTGCCTCAGGGTGTTTTAGAGATTGAAACAGGAATAAACCTTTCAGCTTGAAGAGATCTATATTCTGTCCTCACAAAGCTGTCAGCCGGACACCCTGAGGGAGTGTAGGGGATGAACCTTGGAAAGTTATAGCCTAAAGGAGACATTTTGCAGAACAATTCCATTTTAAAAAAAAATCCCAGAAGTGAGAACTGCTGGAGACAAGGTATTATTAACTATTAATTATTATTGGAAATGTTAATAAACCACATTGAATTCATTCACAATCCATAGTCTCTCACATTTAACACAAACACAATTGCAAGTAAAAATAATGAGTGGGTCTGAGTTCTGTGGGGTAAAACTTCTGATTCTGTAGGGTAACAAAGAGGTTTTTCACTAGGAGTAGTTGTTTTGAAACTAGACTGCAGGAGTCCCCTTCTGAAAACTGTCCAATCTGTACCAACAGACTATAAGCCGGGATCAGGGCATACCCCTTTATGGAGGATAAACAGCAGTACCTGGTCACTCAGAGCAAGTGGCTGTGGAGCAACTACAAAAGATCTAGCCCTGTGATGTCCCGGTCACAGTAAGGGGACAAAAGCTATCTCTTTGTCTCTAAGGGTGCATCAGAGGAGTGAAGGGTAAGAGAGTCAGGGAAATAACTTCAAAGAAATACCACTGTCAAAATAGAAGCCATTGTGTGGTGTCAAATATTTCTGAGCTCAATTCTGCCTCTGAGACCTTTGCCTGACAGCTCTGTGCGGAAGGAATATAGATGTCCCTGAGTTGGAAAACCATCCCGATCTAATCCTGACTTTTAGGGAGGCCTAGGTGTGAAATGCAGAAGTTCATCAGAGGGTCAGATTTCGAGACTATGAAGATTTGTCCCATTGCTCAGTAGGTGTATGACAGTATAATCCACTGTGCGCAAGGTTCTAGAAACAATTCTGGTTTGTATGAAATTATAAATCACATTATTTAACAAATGTCTCAGAATGCTACAAACAACCTTATTTGAAAGGCAGAAGAACAAGGGGGATACAGTTAATGTTGAACTTTCAGTCTTAATTCTGAATTCCTAGTTTGATTTTTTTTCAACTTTCTGTTTTCATTAATTCTAGTTGTGTCTCTACTATAAAATGCTTTTTATGTAGTACTACCAACTTCAATCATTTAAAAACCATGAATAAGCCCACTCCTAACCATGTGGTAATAATTTGGACTACAAATTTACCCTAATTGTGAACTCAACTGTAAAAAGTATGTGAAAGTTCATAAGATGTCCACAATAAGCTATAATAATAAATATAGATCAGAAAAGGTGCAAAAATGAGATGGACTAAATTAATTCATACAAAAAGAAAGTTATTGCCATATTTGATATCATCTAAATGACTGTCAAACAAGGGTCTTTTTCGTTTGAAAAACTCTCTCCAGCTAAAGAGAAAGGGAACAAGAGATGTTAAAATAAAAGCCCTGTTTAATATTTTAGTTTTTCCTTCGTTTTTATATATCTTTAATAAAAGGTTAAGAGGATTTTTAATGGTGTGTGTGCCGTGGGACTAGGCAGGCTGAGGTTTCTGAATACCAAATCCCAAACCTTGTTTAATACTGTTTAATATTGGACAGTCATGGTCATGTTAACACATTTAGCTCATATATTCCATTTAAATTAATACAACACATGATTGGCTTAATCATGAGATTTTTAAAAATAATACATCATATTGCTTTTCATCTACCTTCTGTTTGTTGAATGTTTAGGGGGAAGCCACACACCCACAGTTCATGTGGGATCATTACAGGTTGAAATCTGTAGCTGCTGACAGAACTCCCACTTAAAATAAAAGTTCAGACCAATATTTAGATGCATAAAATCTAAGTTTAACAGCTTAAATTTAGGTTCCCAGTTTGAAAATTGTGGCCATGGGGCAGTCACCAAGCCAATGACCCAGCTATATTTGATTTCTCTCTCTGTCTCCCTATTCTGTAAGCTACCAGTTATCCATCTTGTTCTCTCTTTCAATGTCATGTGTTCAGTTCTCTTAAATGTAACAGTAGAAAGCATACAAGGAAAATTGGATGCTTTGGTGCTTGGCAGATGAATGTCAACTTTAGTCATTGATCTTAGTGGCCATGTTGAGATGGAAAAACAGTATTAATTTATCTGGCATTTAGAAAAGCTGTTCCCAGTAGTACAGTTAGACACATCTGTTTCACGCAGTGTGAAAAGAGTGGTAGAATCTGGCCCCTAGATGATTAATTACATCAATAGATTTGGGATTTTCTGTTGTCTTAAAGCATTTCATGCATTAAGATTCTTGTAGTTTATAACAACAGGTTGGTAAAGCCTTACCCAAGACCTAGAAATTTGATTTTTAAGTAGCACAAATAGATGGAGACTCGTACCAAAATATAACTAAGTCACTCAAAGCACAATAAGAAGAGATGGTATTGTTATGATTTCTGAGTATCCCATATCTTTATTTCCAAGCTGATGCTTTTGTATAAGATGCTAATTACCCCTCTTGTCTTCTAGAAATATATGGATATTTGTTTTAAGATGTCAGGTAGCTATTCAAGAGCTGTTGATGTGTACTATTTTAGTCATAATTCCTAGTGTACTGGCAGGGGTATATCACTACAGAGACAAGTATAGAATTAACTCCATAAGGAAAGGCCATTTTATTGTAATATGACAGACAAGATTAAGTCTAATGATTATTTGAGTATAATGGGCAAGGTGTGTCTAATTGCTTGTGATTAATAGGATAGACTTTGGTATATATTTTTCTGTAGCTTACAAAGAGAGTTGGTTCCAGAGGTATTGCCAGAATTCACCTTAGTAAAGTACCATTCTCGTGCCTTTTCTGCCCCTCGCCTCTTTGTTTACATAGCTTAATTGATTTCTCCTGTGTTACCTCATAGGTCTTTCTAAGATGGAACAATTATTTCTCCTTCATGCTGTGCCCACCTTCCATCTCTAAATATAATAGCTTATTGGCAAGGCAGCAGCGGCGATCCAGCGTTTTTGCCGCCCAAGCAGTGAAAAAAAGAAGAAGCCATGATCGGCGTCATCCTTCAGCGGCAATTTGGCGGCACGTCCTTCCCTCCAAGAAGGAGAGCGGGACCCACCGCCGAAGAGCCATACATGCTGCCTCTCTCCGTTGGCCGCCCCAAGCACCTGCTTGCTGTGCTGGTGCCTGGAGCTGGCCCTGCAAGGCAGAAGCAAATGGAAGCACTTAAGCTGTTAAGTTGTGGGGCAACATATGTAAAAATAGCACTCTGCAGTTACATGGGCTGTGCTATGCCATTTACATCAGCCTATCAAGACTGAGGAGTCGCTGACATCACCTCTGCTCAGTCTCACTTAGATCTCTTATCACTTTATCAATGACATTTTCAATTGCCTGGTTTCTGCTTGGTGCAGTTGAGTTGGAAGGAGGATGGGTGGGTGGAACTTGACATGGGGCTGGTTATGGCTTTCTGATTCTCTAGACTAATCTGGGCCCTGAAATGGTTATATCATCCTGGGATGATCTAATACTCAACCAGAGGTACAGTGTAATAAGTGCCAACTTCTGCTGGCGCCGGTGGGTGCTCGACCCTGCTCTGCCCCCAGCCCCGCCCTAACTCTACCCCTGCCATGCCCCATTCCAACCCCATCCACAAAGTCCCCACCCCAACTCCGCCCCCTCCCTGCCCCTATTGGACTCCTTCCCCAAATCCCGGCCCTGGCCCCCCTTCTTCCCTGCCTCCTCCCCTGAGTGTGCTGCAGTCCTGCTCCTCCCCCTCTCTCCCAGAGCTTGTTATGCCACAAAACAGCTGTTTTGCAACGGCAAGCTCTGGGAGCTAGGGGGAGAAGCAGGGATACAGTGCACTCAGGGGAGGAGGTGGAGGTGAGGTGGGGGGGCAGGGAGCTTGGCTGCCGGTGGGTGCAAAGCACCCACTAATTTTTCCCCATAGGTGCTCCAGCCCCAGAGCACCCACAGAGTTGGCGCCTATGTACGGTGTATCCCTGGGGGTACGCAGAGGTCTTCCCAGGGGTACATCAATGCAGCTAGATATTTGCCTAGTTTTACAACAGGCTTCATAAAAAGCACTAGTGAAGTCAATACAAACTAAAATTTCATACGATGACTTATGTTTATACTGCTCTATACACTATACACTGAAATGTAAGTACAATATTTATAATTGATTTATTTTATAATTATATGGTAAAAGTGAGAGCATAAGCAATATTTCAGTAATAGTGCACTGTGATACTTCCGTATTTTTATGTCTGATTTTGTAAGCAAGTAGTTTAAGTGAGGTGACACTTGGGAGTAAGCAAGACAAATCAAACTCCTGAAATGGGTACTGAAGTCTGGAAAGGCTGAGAGCCACTGAGCTAATTTATGCCAGCTGCTAACACTCCATAAGGGACTGTACACCAGTTGAGTTTAACAGGAGTGCAATATGCTTCAGCCATGTCCTCAGCACAATGCCAATGCCAGAAGTGAGTGAGGGATGGGCTGGAGGTACAGGTGCTGGCTACATCAACTCGGAGCCACCTGAAAGCTTATTCACAGGTGTGTGGGGTGTGGAATCTCAGATGGCCAGATCTGGCTGCACCTGGCCCGCCTCTCTGCCTGAGCAGTCCAAAGGGCCGACAGAAAATCTGGCCCTCAGAGTGTAAGAACAAAGTCCCAGATCCTCAAAGGCATTTAGGTTCCTAACTTTCAATGAAATCAATGGCATTTAAGAGCCTAAATATGTCTGGGGATCTGGGCCAAAGACATTATAATAACTATACAATAATACATGATGAGAGAGACTGTACATCTATGTAGATTACAAGTTCTTCGGGGCAGAGGCCATCTTGTACATGTGTTCAGTGCCTAGTCCAATGAAGCCCCAGTCCTGACTAGGGCCTCTAGATGGTACGGCAATATAAATTATAATAAAAGTCTGCAATGAGAAACCAATGTTTTTTGTAGATTGTGAGAAACATTTACAATAAAATAAAATAAAAAACAACCAACCAAAAAATCCCCACTATGCAGTATGTTTCCACTCACTAAAGAATTTGTATTCAGTTGGATTCATTATTAGAATAATACTTTCTCGTTGGAGGAGGCAGTGACACTTGAATTACTCATGCCAAACTACATTAGTGTACACTGCATACATAATCAAATATTCTATCTCACTAAGATGGGCAAAATGTTTCTGACTGGAAATTTAAAATTCCTTTGTTTTGGAGAATAAAAGCACCCTGTTACCAGTTTTCAAGGGGAAGAGTTTCACTGCCATTCATTGTCACCAAAAGCCCAGGACTTGGTACCATTAGCATTATATGAAATGTGAGACAGGCACTAGTTAATGAAAATGCACAGGTGTAATTTTCTTGCAAAAACCAGGAGCTATACACCACAATAGAACAAATTAATCAAACTGAAAGGCACAAAGATTTCTAAAACACATCATCTAAAAATTGCTAAACGTCTTCTGCAGCATTCCTAATGCACATAAAAAGCTTCCTTTCCTATTTATTAATGCTGTATATAAATAAGATACACCAGAATAATACACTTGCTACTGCTAGCATTCATGTGAACAATTAATGTAACAATTATTTATACCTCTATACTGCCTTTAATTCAAAATTATCAGAGCACTTTTCAAACATTAATTACTAATTATTTATTATTTGTACAATAGCATCTAGGAGCCTTGGTCATTGACCAGGATCCCACTATATATGGGTTCTGAACAAACACAGAACAAAAAGACAGTTCCTGCCCCAAAGAGCTTACTATTTAAGTACAAAACAGGAGACAACAGATGGATACATACAATCAGATTGGGATCACAAGGAAACCACCCAGGAGATAAGTAAATATTACACACATGTAAGTGATGAGTGATCTGAGGGACAAAAAGCTTAAGTAACTTGTCCATGTTGTGTATAAAATATAGCCAGTCTCCTGTTCTAACCATTAAACCTCACTCTCTGTCAAATTAAATAAAGATTGACTATTACAAAATGTCTAGTTTTTGCTCATATACTGTACATTACTCAAAAGTGTATTAAATACATTAGAGGCACTACTACTAAATATATTAGAGGGCTACAGTTGAGAGGAAATTTTGTAAAAAGTAGAATGTTTTGTTTGTTTCATTTGAACTACATTTCTCAGTCCTATAACCATTCAATTTAAACAACTCCCTTTGACTAAAAAGGGAATTTTTTGTGTCTGGTGCATCTACTGACATCATTAGGGGGTTCTGTATGCCAATGTGGTGCAAGACTGAACTCTGAATGTTTAAAGGGACACAGGCAGCTTCAAATGCACACTTCTGTCTCAATTTTGGATCTACTGTAGTTACATGTAACACCTAAAATTACGGTACCTGAAAGAAGTTAGCAGAAAAGAAATTTGTTTGTTTAATCTATGCCTTTGACAGCACTAGAACTCTTCTAAACATCAACAGCAGAGCGGGAAAAATCATTTTAAAAGTCCCCCCCCAAATTCAGGACCTATTATTCTAAGTGTTGTATTAGAAAGTCGACATTAAAAAAAGAGCTGATTTCAAAGAGTTCAAGTTTGCCAGCTTCTCTTTGTAACCTCAAATTCTAAAGTTCTGTTCCATATCTAGGATACTCAGTCTGACAACACATTACCTTACAAATGGCTGGATGAGTCATAAAACTAATGCATAATCAAATCATCTATGTCTGGTGTCATATAACATAAATCAACACTCAACTACAAAGACAAAACTGCATAATCTCTCCTTTGCTAAAATGGACAAAAACAATTTTTTATTCCAAATGATACTGGAATTGTGGCATATTCCTTGCCATACTTCTCAGTCCCACACAAACACTAGCAAAGGACCAAACTTTAGCAAGTACAGCAAGAATCAAAAAGCACAAAAATCCAAGATATTAGGACACTGAATTTTTACTCTTAATAACAACTCCTATCCTCCTGTCTACGGTATGGAAGGCTTCCATTTTCAATAGAATCAAGACATTTAGAGGAGCAGTTTTGCGGAGGCGAATTCATATACATAATGGTTGTTTGTGACTCAAAACCCACCTGTGCACGGTGTGACATTGCACTCCATATGATATTATGAAAATATGCTAATAAGTGTGAATATAATGTAACCGGAATATGCTTCAAGCAAAAGGTCTCTTGTAAGGTATCATTTCAAAGCTTATAATCTACTGAGTGTGTTCATTCTATTTGTATGATTGTATCATTCTTGTATCCAAAACTAGAAATATGAAATATAACTCTGAGGTCCTATTTTAATTATGCAAAGTGTGGGACATTAATGGTGGTTTGGAATCTTGATGGCTCCCATTAACCAGGACAATTGACTGTAGATTGCTCTGTTTACTTGTAAGTTTTCCTGTATACCTGTGTGCTGTGCAAGTGGGCAATGAAGACTTACAGTGACGTGATCATGTCACCTGAGCTGGAATCCATCTTTAACCTTGTGCTTTTCCATTTAGAAGGAGGGGTGGGAACCCAGAGACAGACAAAGGATTCCCGCCTTGTGCAAAAGATATATAAGGGAGTAGAACAGAACAAAGGCAGCTGCAGTCATGAGAAATCCCCTAGCTACCACCTGAGCTGGAATAAGGACTGTACCAGAGGAAAGGATTGGGCCCAGACTAGGAAGGCATCCAGTCTGTTAAAAAAGCCTATTGAAACCTCTCTAAGGGTGAGATTTACCTGTATTTAGTTTTCTTATTGTATTAGGCTTAGACTTGCATATTTAATTTTTTTTGCTTGGTAATTCACTTTGTTCTGTCTGCTATTACTTGGAACCACTTAAATCCTACTTTCTGTATTTAATAAAATCACTTTTTACTAATTAACCCAGAGTTTGTATTAATACCTGGGGGCGGGGGGACACAACAGCTGTGCATCTCTCTCTATCAGTGTTATAGAGGGCAAACAATTTATGAGTTTAAAACGGATTTATTTGGGGTTTGGACCCCATTGGGAGTTGGATATCTGAGTGCTGGAGACAGGAGCACTTCTTAAGCTGTTTTCAGTTAAGCCTGCAGCTTGTAGGGGACATGGTTCTGGCTTGGATCTGTTTTTGCAGCAGGCAAGCATCTCTGGCTCAAACCAGGCAAGGGACTGACGTCCCAAGCTGGCAGGGAAAACAGGCTCAGAGGTAGTCTAGGCACATCAGGTGGCAGTCCCATGAGGGTTTCTGTGACCCAACCCATCAGTCGGGCCCCCATGAGGTCATAGATACACACATTTACCTTTGTACTATCAATTTTGACACCACACAGAGGAGGTTGGGACAGTGGTCAGAGAAAATTACCTGTTTTAAAAAAGGTACATTATGCACTCAGCTGAGGCCACATGGTGCCATTCCTACTGTTTTCCAAAATGAGGGAGGAAATAGATGAGAGAGGATTCCAGCAACTTTCATTCCACCCTCAGAGTGCCAAACTGAAAATGTCTATACTGCTATTCAGAATAGATTGCTTTTCTTGCCTCCTGTCTACAATCCCAGTTTCCCAGAAATCTCCCAAGGGAAAATGAGCCAGATTCTGCAAACCTGGAAAAAGTGGAAATTTATACCGATGACACTTTAGTTTATGGGAAGAGGTTAGATATCATGGTGCTGAGTGCAGTGTAAGAACCTAAATAGAACAGAATTCCCAGTGCTGATGTGTTACCATTTGTCCAAGGCTACAGCTGCATCAGCCAAAGTTAGCAGCTACAGTTAGTCACTCCAGTTATACATAGATGACTGGAAACCTGGAGCATGTTGGTCTAGGTGGCTTTCAAATGCCAAGACAAAGTATGCCCAAATAGAGAATGTTTGGTGAATGTATGGGGGAACAAGAGGTTCACAAGATCTGTAATTTATTATTAAATACTAATTTTGATAAAGACAGAAGAAAAAAATTGTGAGGGTTGGAGATTTGCAGGCATCTGTGTATTGTTTGTTTATACTACACTCTTTTGTAGGAAATGAAGAGGAAGGAGAACTGGAGAAATTTCTAGATAGAAGTTCTATAATGAAGCAGAGAGAGAGAGGAGGAATAGGCTTAGGAATAATAATGTATTGTTCAACATCTTTTTCTGTGATCTTTTTTCACTGACACATGAGAGTCACAAATATCACTAACAGACATAATCCTAAATGGCTTCCAGGGGTTTTTTTGGTTTTTTTTCCCCCCCCCTCACACCTTCTGCTGTCTAACCTCTCTTGGATATAGGTTTCAGAGTGGTAGCTGTGTTAGTCTGTATCAGCAAAAACAAGGAGTACTTGTGGCACCTTAGAGACTAACAAATGTATTCATCAAATGAAGTGGCCATTAGCCCATGAAAGCTTATGTTCAAATAAATTTGTTAATCTCTAAGGTGCCATAGGTACCTCTCATTCTCTTAGATATGTTACTTTATCCTACACTTTCCTAGCGAGTTTGCTACTTCATTTTGAAACACAGAATTGAGAAGCTCATTTGCTACTAGGCTGGGCTCCCTGCAATCTTTCAATTCCTTTGTTTTCTGTTTCATTCATTGCTAATTTAATTAGTACACACATTAGCTTCATAGAGCAAACTAAAGCAGTAAACTATTTGTGGTCCTCTGGAATCTGTTCTTTCCTTTTATAGCAGAACATACTTGCAATATTACTAACTCTTTTTTAAACACTGGAATTTCCCCCTCTGCTGTTATTTAAATTACTTATTTAAAGGAAATTCTATTCACATTTTAGTTACTTCTGCAGTGCTCTTTCCCCTCCATATTGTGCTGGTTCCTCAGATCTTAGACATTTTCTAGCCCCTTTCTCTGTTCCCATTTATTTCTTGAGTACTTGCATATATGGCTTAGAGCCAAATGACAATGTTTTTTTTTCATGACTCTGACCTTGACGACTCTGAAACATGTCAGTCGGGATTTCAGGTTGGTAATTCCATGAAAACTACTTTAATTTAAAGCTTTTAAAGGTTTAATGTGATGGAAGATGTCTCAAATGCCTGTGTAAATCATGGGGGAAAATAGGATGAAATTGCCTAGAAACCAGAAATGAAATTTCAGTCACCATGTAAGACATTGGCAAAGGTCAGGTAAAGTCAGTTGGGGCTGTGGACTTCATTGATAGTGTGCGTGGCTGTGATGGGATGCACCCCCATATTCACACCCTACACACTGTTGTAGTAATCTTTATACAAAATTTGCTTTCAAATGAAACTCCACAAGGCATATAACTCCTTGGTCAATAATATGATGAAATATGTATATCAACATTATGAACATACGCTGAAATTAGGTCTGAAATGTATTTACCAGACAAGTGTGGGTAAATCAGTTTCTCAAAGACAAGAACAAGCTGATGCCTTAGCCAGGTGCCATCAAAACTGGTGAGCCATCAACTATTCAGTGGCCATTCTTTGGCAAAAAACGGGGACAGGAACAAACAGATCTACATCTTAGCAAACAACAGCATGTAACCTCTTTCACCAAGAGGTTCCTTGTCTCCATTCTCACATCAGGAATGAACTTCATCTAGGGGTAACCCACAGGAAAATGCATTTCAAATGGCAACTGGACTATAAAGTGGGGGGCAAAAACACTCCAAGGTATCTCTCCCTGTCCAGCTCTTGCTTTTACACCTAAGACGACAAAAGAAACCGGCCTATTTGACTTACAGAGAGATCCTGACCTGAGGTTTGGTCAGTCCTGTTGCTGGGAGCATGTGGTTAGCATTTTATCTTGAACCAAGTCTAGTTTAAGTTTTACCATTGGGAAGCATTTTATTTTATTTCTCTTGTAACCATTTCCAACTTTAATGCCGTATATTTGTACTCAGGTAAAACTTATCTCCTTGTAGTTAAATAAATTTGTTTTATTCTTTAATTAAAACGAATCCAGCATTGTCTTTAAATTAAACTGTGTAGGAAACTCCATTTATGATAGCAAACTGATATGTAGTTATCTGCTTAGATGGGAAACAGATGTAATATATCTGGACTATGTAAGAGAGGGCTGGACAGTGCAGAACACATGTTTTTGTGGAAAATCTGGGTCTGGGAGTGTGTTGGGGTCACCCTGCAAGTGGAAACAAAGGCTGGTGGAAGCCAAAGTGTGGCTGGCAGACTGCAGCTACACTCAGACACTTAGGGTGTCACTTGCATGCTAGAAGGCTATTTGTGAGCAGCCCAGGTGGGAGCTACAGCAACAAGAATTGTGAGGAACCCAGAGGAAAAAATATTTTGTATTACAGTAGAACTCAGATCTCAGTTAAGATCTGGGCTCCATTGTACTAGGCAGTGTACACACACAAAATACAAGGTTAAAAATCCTACAGTCTAATTGAAGACAAGTGCCCCCTCCCTGCAAAAAAAAAAAAAAATCCAATAGGAGAGGCAGGACACTGATCTAGAACCAGGGGTTCTCAAACTTCATTGCACGGCATCCCCCTTCTGACAACAAAAATTACTACATGACCCCAGGTGGGTGGCCTGTAACCTGAGCCCTGCCACCCGGGGCTGAAGCCCTCAGGCTTTGGCCCTGGGTGGTGGGGCTCGGGCTTTGGCCCCAGCCCCAGGCCCCAGCAAGTCTAACACTGGCCCTGGCAACCCCCATTAAAACCGGGTAACGACCCACTTTGGGTCCCAAACCACAGTTTGAGAACTGCTAAGCTAGACCAACGATGAAAACATGAGAGAAATGCCAGTTTCCCTGTGTACCATGTAATTCATGACAGCTAGATTTTGTTTCATACTTTTTAGGTCTTCTCTTCCGAGGAAGCAAACTGGAATGCTCATCAGCAGAAGTGACTTCCATTAACACTCAGGCCATGTTGTGCTTTCATGACTGAACATTCATGAGTGTTTTGAACTTTTAATGGAATTGGGTAATGCATGGTAAGGGAGAGGGAAAAGTTGAGCAGAGGCCTGTTTGCTTGGCTCAAGTAATTCTAAAGGAAACCTGGGTTCTAGAATAGAAGCCTCAGCTGTAGCTGCCCATTGATCAGAGACCTGTGTAAACCACAGCTAACAAGTTGTGGCTTTGCAGGGTAGACATCACTCTTTAGAACGATCCATCTCTGGCCATTGAGGCTGGGAACATTGTATAAGCTGCTGTGTAAATTTATGGTGCTAGCACAATCTTTTACAATGGTGGATGCTGGAAGTGAGATCTCTTCTGACCACTCAGACATTAGGCAACCACAAGGAGAACAAGGGACTGGACACAGGGCAGAGAGCGCAGGAGGAAGGAATCACCTTCTAGTCTGTATGGGAGCTGCTCTGCAGAGGCTACTTCAGCCCAGTGGGAGATAGAAGAATCGCTAGTAACAGATCTTCTGGCCCCGCCTATGCCTCTCCTTTGGCCTATGCTCCGCCCACCATATACCTCCCCTGTATCTTGGCCCCCACCTGCCATGCAGTAGAACCCAATTACTTTGCCTCAAGGACAAATATTCAATATCAGCTAAAGGGTTTAGCAGTGTCCATCGTTGTGTATTTTAAAAGCTATGTCAGACCTAGGGATTCTGGCATCTCAGAACCATGTGTGCTATTACATACCATATGTGCTGCACTACAGTATAGCAGACTGAGGAAGTCTTTGGACTGTCCTTGCTTGAAACAATTTAACTTGTGTATTAATATGATGTTTTCATGGTAACCAGCTATTGCTTTTTGTGTTCTTGAATTTGAAAAATATGCGCTGAGATAAGAGAATCAGTATTCATTTCAGTTTCATAATAACTATTGCTGCTTTTCTGCTGTTCCTAAGATTTCCCCTGTGAAATAAGGACTATGGGTTTGCAAGGCAGTTTGTTGAATATAAACTGCTTTTTGAATAGGTTCATTTTAGAATATATAATGACAGTCTTAATATTGCTCTTAATATCTGGCTAAGATCAGCTTTATTGATTCATGACACTTTAAATTGTAAAAAAGTTATTTTTTGATCTTATATAATACCTTTTAAAAAATTCCAGTGGAGGTATCCCTTAAATATCCATATTTAAATATAGTATGTCCCAGTATATCTGCAAGTGCTTTTTATTTAACAATATAAAGCAGATATTTATTTCTATTCTGCTGCTGAAAGTACACTGAGGCAGACCACCTGGGAAATATTATTCTTTATGGTCTACTCTCATATTAATTACATCTCCATTTTGATAAGTGAATACACATTGTGGAGCAGACAGTTTTTTTAAATGTGGTGGTAACCTCCTCTCATATTGTTGAATGTGCTCTTAATGAGCAACAATTGTACAGTACAACAACTTTTTTAAAAAACCTACATTTAATATTTTCCTGCTGAATTCTCAAAGCACTAGCTCCTTTTTAATGAAATGAGGCAATTTTACCATGAATAATTTAATCAGAAAAGGTCATTCTAACTCATCTCATGAGGAAGTTAAGAGAATATGATTTTTTTCTCATTGAAAAGAATTCTAGCCCTTTTGATCTACACGTTTAGCTCTGACGTCCAAAACGCTACCAGATCTACATGTTAAAAAGTCATCCCATAATTCACTTCACAGCCTCCTTGTCTAAAACATCCTTACAGTCTGAGCTCTTACTATTCCAATTTTAAACCAACCTTCTTCAGCCTGTGCTGGTTTATGTAACTTTCTACTAATAGCAGCTCTTAATGAAGAATGTAGAGAAGGAATTTTAAAACATGATTACAGTCTGGTGTCACAAATCCACCAAACCAAGACAAAAAGTTTAGAACACTAACAAACTTTAGGCTTAAGCTCCCTGTGTTGCAATAATTAAGATCCACAAATAATGCAGTTTTAATTAAGAAAAAGGATCAACGTTAAAGATTCATCAACTCCCTCGTTAGGATTCAGCAAATGGAAAATAAATGCCCTGTTACACCTACCTTATTCAGACAAATTGTTCCAGAGAATTGCCATGGTTTCGAGGGTGCAGGTCATCAAACTGGAATCAGAACAAATGAATGAGAAGAAACATCCTAGAGGTTCAAAGAACACAAGCAACATAATCTCTTGTTGGGGGTTTCCAGAAATTCAAACTTTCCCATATCTGTATTATCCTGTTACCTCAATTGATTGGTTTTGTTTTCATTGCCTGCCTTCCCCTGCAAAATAAATAAGTAAAAGACCCTATAGCATGATCATTTTCTGGATGAAACTTGCTTTCCCTGCTTCATGCTTTTCCCTGCTTCTTGGCTGACTGGTGCCAGGTCACTGAATACTCCATCAACATAGAAGGAAGGCAAAGCTCTGTTTAGGCTGATAAGGAGCGCTAAGACTCGCATCTACAGTGCTGCCTCAGAGAATGGCAAGCTAACACTTACTATGGATGCTGCAGCAGCATCTGATCATTCATTCTTGTTTCTCGACTCCTCCCCATCAAGCTGCCTGCTTCTGCAAAGTATTGTCCCTCACCTCATCAGCTCAGAAACGGGGACAAAACCTAGTGAACAAAACCAGCTGGAAATCCTCCCTTTTGCAACATGCTGTGCAAATGTGTAACTCCTGTAAAGATAAGGGCAAAGCAGTTCGTCTTAGTCCCAACCCACAAATACAGCTGCAGCTATGAGGAAACTGGAGCCAGTGCCTAGGAGGAATGAATGTTGCCTGCTGAAAGCAAATGGGACATTCTGATCATTGTGGCTGTGTGTGAAAGTCCCACAAGGGAAACTGACTTAAGGACTCATCCTGCAGACCCAGAGGTGAGGAATTCCACTGACTTCAATGGGATTATTGATATACATAAAGTTACTTACATGGATGTTTGTTAGATCAGGCCCTATCACTGTATTTTGCACCCACCTAACCAGTCATTGTTGTATCTAATTAGATACGATAACATCTGGACTATTACATCTTCCTTCCCTTCCAACCTGAAGTCAATTCAGAGCATTTAAACACATGCCTTTTCTCATTCTCTCTTTTCCTCTAACAACGTATCTGGCAAAAATTAAAGGGCTAGATTTATTCCTGGTGTAACCTCATTGAGGTCAAAAATACAATTTAGTCCATTTTTAAATTTTAAATTACCTTTACAGAAGCACTTTTTGTACATCTCACTCCATCAAAAACCATAAATCAATTATATATTATTGACACTTAAATTCCCTTTAGAAGGGCATAGAAGTAGTTTTAATATTTCTTTTCAATATATAAAATGGTCTATCACTGTATTTTTAAATGCACGAACAATTACAATTAAAAACATACAGTAACAATAATAATGTGTGTGCAATACCACACAAAGGAAAAGGTGGTCTCTTGTAGCCAGGTCTCAAACCATTTAGACTGCAAGTCTTAAAACCAACACCTTGAACAGGATTCTATCACCTTCAGAAGGCACCTTCTCTTCTGAAAATATTTTACCCATTGGTACTATTGTTATAATACCTAAAATTGCTATATCTGAAAAAGATTAGGAAAAAAGTCAAATCTGTTTTATTTTATTCATTTGACAGCACTTTGTGTCTAGACAGTTTCAGTTTTCCTTGGTGATTGAATCTTTCACACAGCAGTTGGAAAGAAAAACATCTGAATAGAAAAAAGTCATTCTAAACTCACAATAATTGGCAAGGGGGGCCCAAAAGGCAGGTGTAATACCTGCAATTCCTTTTAACTCCTATTTTGAAATTGACTGGATTTCAAAGTGACAGTGTCATTTTGCATGATTGTAAGAAGTGCTATTAAGAAAGCTGCCTACAAAAATGAATATCCTCTGTACTCTACCTAGCCTCTCAGGAACAGAGTCATTCAGTATGCAGACCAAGAGTAGTTTGGAGGATGGAAGCTAGAACATCCTGCCCCCCAGGAAAAATAAACTAGGACTCCTCAGCTCAAGCATCCCATCTGAACTCAACTGTAACTTTAAAGCACAAAGAGGGAGGCAGCCCCCAAGATGTAAAGGCTGATCTGTGCAATACCACACAAAGAAAAAGGTGGTCTTTTGTAGCCAGCTCTCAAACCAATGCTTAAACTCCTCCCAAAAGCTAATAAGTTGCCACTAACGGCCACTGAACACCAGTCTAATGTATTCTGTGTAAAGCGCCTTTTAATAAGTGGACAGCCACCATTCTTCAACTTCAGCTTTTGGATGATCTCCCAGTATAGGCTCATGTACAGTGCATTATAGGGTTTTCTAGAAACCCCAAGCCAGACACTGCAGACCTATGTCCAAGAAGCAGCTCTGCCTTTGCTTCCTTATAGAGTCACTTTGTGCCCTGGTCATTGGTGGATGGGATCAAACCTGGGACCTCTGACACTTAGTGTATGAGCTTTTACTGCATGAAGTTAACCTGGGAAATTATAGACCCAGTCAGCCTAGCTTTCTTTCCCTTTTTGAAGACAGGTGCTATGTTTGCCCTTCTGCAGTCCTCTGGGACCTTGCCTGTCCTTGATGAGTTCTCAAAGATAATTGCTAACAGTTCTGAGATTGCTTCAGCTAGTTCCTTAAGTACCATAAGGTGAATTTCATCAGGCCCTGCTGACTTGAATACATCTAACTTCTCTAGATGTTCTTTAACCCTGTTCTTTCTCTATTTGGACTTTTATTTCTCACCCCTTGTTTTTAATATAAAAAGTGAATAGCACATTCACCTTTTTTAATGAAGACTGAAACAGGAAACATTGAACATCTCAGTCTTCTTGATGTCTTCTGTTATTAGCTCTCCTTCCCCTCTAAGTAGAGGATCTACACTTTCTTTTGTCTTTCTCTTGCTCCTAATATATTTATAAAACATCTTATCTCTTATGTTGCTTGCTAGGTGTACCTTATTTTGTGCCTTAGCCTTTTAAATTTTGCCCCACATACTTGTGCTATTCTTTTCTACTCCCTAACAATGTGTTATGTTTTGTTGCAGGGCCATTACCCCATCACCGTGGGGGTGGGTCAAGGGTGTTGTACACCCACAGTTAAGTCAATATGGCTGCACTCAGCCTCAGGTCTCCATGGTCGGCACCACTAGAGCTCCCCTCACCTGCAGGGAAGCATGGCCTGATGGCCAGGGTCAGTAACTTGCCCCCGGGGCAGCCGGAGAGTGTGGGCCGATGGCCATAGTCTGTAGGTTGCGCCCAGGAAGTGTGGGCTGATGGCCATAGTCAATAGAACTCCCCTTTGAATACAGGGAAGCGTGGCCTACTGGCCAAAATCCATAGAAGGGAAGTTTGGTGAGCCACCCCCAAAGCAGGAGGGTGGCAAGGTAAGGGGACTTTGGTTCTCCCTGCTCCCCTTGGCCCCAGCCCAGGGCCCTGGTAGTGGCAATGGGGTTTGCCATGAAGTCAGTGGGGAATCTGCCACAACACACCGACTGCTGCAGGGACACTGGCTAGTCCATACCTGGGCTGCTTCCTATCGTGACTCCTGTAGCTGAAGTCAGGGTGCCTTCGGGGTCTCGGGGTGCCTTGGATGGCAACTGCAATTTCCCTAGGGTGTCCCCGGGTGTCTGCATGCCTACCTGGGCTTCAGCGTTTCCTGCTTCCTTGGTCCGGGTTCCTGGGTACTCCTCGACTGGAGCTGGTGGGCTACATCCTTCCTCCTTGGTGATCAGCTCAGACTGAGCTGGGCTGCTCCCTTTTATACTGCAGCAGCAGTTGGAGCATGCCCAGCAGGGTCAAGGGGGCGTGGCTTCTGCTGCTAAGAGTGCTGCCTTAACCTCTTCCACTCCAGTGCGGGGCCAGTATACCCCATCACATGTTTCTACTTTTTATAGGATTTCTTTATGATTTTCACATTATTAAAGGGCTCCCGCTGGAGCTATATTGGCCTTTTACTATTCTTACTATTTTGCCTTCACATTGGGATAGTTTGCTGTTGTGCCTTTAATATGGTCTCTTTGAGAAACTGCCAGCTGTCCTGAGTTCCTTTTTCCCCTCAGATTTTCTTCCCATGGGACTTTACCTACTAGTTCTCTGAGTTTATTAAAGTCTATTTTTTATTAAGTCCATTTTCCTTATTCTGCTGCTCTCACTGCCCCCTTTCCTTAGAATCATGAAATCTATCATTTCATGATCACTTTTACCCAAACTGCCTTCAACCTTCAGATTCTCAACCAATTCCTCCCCGTTAGTCAAAATCAAGTCTAAATTGGCTGTGTCCCCTGGCTACTAAAACAGAAAGTTGTCCCCAATACATTCCAAGAACTTATTGGATCATTTGTGTTTTGCTGTTTTTACTTTTCCAACAGATGTCTGGGTTGTTAAAGTTCCCCATTACTAACAGGTCTTGTGTTTTGAATATTTCTGTTATTTGTTCTAGAAATGCCTCATCCACCTCCTCCTCCTGATTTGGTGTGTATAGTAGACCCCTACCATAACAATGTACCCGTTTTCCCGCCTTTTACCTTTACCCAGAGACATTCAGCTCTCACCTCCTTCTGGACCTCAGACAAGTGTATATATTATTGATGTACAATGCAACACCTCCTCCCTCTTTCCCCTGCCCATCCTTTCTGAACAAGCTATACCCCTCTATACCAATATTGCAGTCATGAGATTTATCCCAGTGATGCCAATTAAGTCATAATTTAGTTTATGTACTTCTCATTCTTCCTGTTTATTCCCCATACTCCTTGCCTTTGTGTATAGACATCTAAGATGTTGAGCTGATTTCTCCATTATCCCTCTTGTAAATCCTGTGTCCCTGTTGTAATTTCCATTTACTCCTTCCCCCCCCCCACCCCACAACATTTAGCCCTCTGCTACGGTCATCTTTTTTTATACCTATCTGTGGGTTTTTTCACCTGTCCCCTTTGAATCTAGTTTAAAACCCTCCTCCCGGGGTTGGTGAGTCAGTGTGTGTGAAGATGCACTTCTCCTTCTTGGTTAGGAGGGTGCCAGCAGTTCTTCTTCCCAGAACACCATCCCATGGTCAAGAAAGCCATAACCCTCCAGGTGACACCACCTGTGCAGTCATGAATTCATCTCCAGGATGCACATGTCCCTGCCTGGGCCTTTACCCTCAACCGGGAGGATGGATGAGAACCACCTGTGACCCTGATTCCTTCACCCATGCTCCCAGAGCCCTGTAGTTACTGCTGATCTATTCAGGATCATGGGTGGCAGTATCATTAATGCCCACATGAACAAGCAGCATGGGGTAGTGGTCACAGGGGCAGATGAGCCTTAGGAACCTTTCTGTAATGTCTCCTGCTGCCTGCATCTGCCTCCTGGGACATAAGGTCATGTCGGCATATCCTGCTGTAATTTTTAAGGCATTATACTAACACTCCTACTTTACATTTAAATTAGTCTCTAATGAAAGAGAATATTCTTTGTATAAAAAAGGGGTGATGGCACCAGAAAATTCATCTGATCTCATTAGTTTACAGAGAAAAAAAATAATCTAGAGCAGAGTATTGATACCAGTAGCTATTTTTAACAAGATTCACAATAGGAGCTTCAATCCCAAAGAACAACTAGGAATGCATCTCCTGGATAATAAGAAATGGGGAGGTACTTCAGTATCAGAAGGGAACCTTTCTCATCATTAGTAAATTTCAGTACTTGTTGGAAACTACCTGCCAAGATGAAATGCAATGATAATTGCACTTCACACTCCATTTTGATGAGAGATCTGTAAATCTTAGCAGCTGATAAGCTTTTAAATTGTTGTCTACCAGAAACCATTATACAGTTCTTGGAGTTCAGTGCATTCCTTCAGGTTCATGGTCAGAATTTTCTTTAAGACAAATTTAACACTTTCAAGCAAGCTATTCATGCTTTGGCTAATAATGCAGTAATTTAACTTTGCTGGCTAATACTAACATTCTTGACAAGAAAAACAGATTTTATATAAATCTGGTAATGACAATTCATATCACTTCTAGTAGAAGATAATTCATTTAATTTCAGCAGCAAATTCAGCAGCAAAGAGCTGGTCAGTGTAGAACATCTTGAAAATCCTATCCATTTTGAGGAGATACACTTTAATTGAAATGTGCAGAATAAGAAATATTCACAGGGTTAAACTACTCCTAGGTAGTTTAAAGCATGCACTTGTTTAGCAGACACATGACTTGTATTTCTTATGGAGACATCAGTAGTGGCTCCACAATTAAGGCTGAGTTGAATTTTGCACTTAAAGCAGAGATTCCGTTTCATTGTTATGTATGAAAAATACAGCCTAGCCCTCTCAAAATAACAGCACTTAAATTTTGACTAAAGAATGAATTTTCTATGACTTCACAAGTAAATCTGTTCAGAATTAATTATAGGAATTAAAATAAAAAATGGACATCTTAAGAAATTAAACACCAGTGCCAGACTTTAGTTATCTCAGTAACAGAATAACAGAGACTCAAACTTCCCATATAGTTAATATTCACAGAATTTTTTTGCATAGGCTACAATTATTTAGTATTAATGGTTCTTCTTTGAATGATGGTACCTATAGGTATTCCAAAGGCTGGTGGGCATGCGTGCCATGCACTGGAGCTAGAAGATTTTTGTAGCAGTATCTGTCGGCCCACACGTGCGCCACATGTAGCCTCATGGTGCAGTTGAGGTTTTATGATGCTGTGCGGGACGACACCTCCTGAGTTCTTACCGTCGCATGATTGGAGTCGGAATCCTTGTTCCTCCATACTCAGAGCTTCCTGCAAGAACACTTGTCCATTATACATAGTTAGTATTCCTCTCTTTTTCTTTTACTATAGTTAGTTAGTGTTGCTAGTTAGTAGAGTTAGTCTCAACCCTTGCCCTGTTTGGAGCTGGGCTCTCCCCCTGCTTCCCTGGGGACTGTGCCCTGTGTTCCAGGGTGTGAGAACTGTATGCCATGCTCTTGCTCATTCTCCATGAATGACAAGCACCACTGCTGCCTTTGTTGCCTCGATGAAACCCATCTAGTTGCCCAATGTGAAATCTGCTGCTTCTTTCCATCGTGGACCCGTGAGTCTCACCTACTCCACCTCTTCACGTTCCTCATGGAAGAGGCTCTCCGACCACATACCCAGTCCAATACAGGACTGTCGGATCTGACGGCGCTTCTCTTGTCTCAGATCTGGCGATGCACCAGTACTGGAGAAGCCCCAGCATGAGAGTCGCAAACGCTCTCATGGGCATTGCAGCAAGTTACTGTTGCAGACTGCTCCCAAGCTCAATGTTCCCTCCCTGAGCCGCACCTGTTCAGGTGAGATGTCAGGTGCAGACACCACTACGCTGCCACCTAAGCTTCTCTATTCTGAGGGCAAAGTTAAAAAGAAGTGGGAAGTGGTGGAACACCATTGGAGGCATCAGCTGCCAGTCAGGACCACTTTCTGGTGCACACACTGCTGGTGCAATAGCCATCTCTACGCTCCATACCGCAGATGTCACCGCACTCCACCGGCAATACTAGAGACATTCCCCGGACACCTGACCACATTGATCCTCTCCTCCTGGTGGTGCACCTGGATCTTCCCTACCCCTTTTTGTCTGCTGTTCATGAGACCAGAAATCCTCCTCTCCAGGAGATGCACCTCTCCTGTTGGGACATGGACCTTACGCAGACCTTGGCTGCGGACCTCCCATACTGATGGCTCACCTGCTTCTGTATGTCTCCTCCGATTCAGAAGCCTTCTGGGGGGAAGACCCGTCCTTCCCTCCTATGTCCCGGTGCAGCTCAGACTCTCAGGCACAGCCAATGCATGTGTTGGGGTGAGCCCCACCACCACCTCCTTGGTAGCACTACCTTTGGGGTCCGCTGTACCACCAGGACCTGACCCCTTAGCAACATTGGCCATCCTGGACCCTTACCATCAGCTTTATCCACCTTCTCAGGCCTTGTGCCCCGCAACATTGAGGCTCCCGCACCAGATCCATCCAGCTGCAACTTGGAATTGGAGCTGGAGTTGGTACCGATGGTTCCACCAGTCCCTAACATTGCCTCCTCATCTCCAGCCAATGCCCTAATTCCCACCCCCATCACCTCCTGATGATCATAAGCAGTACCAGGAACTGCTGCAGAGGGTTGCTAGTGACTTGGGCATACCTCTGGAGGATGTCCAGGACCACCATCACCAGTTGCTGGATATCGTCTTGTCCCAAGGGCCGCTTGCATCATGCTGCCTATCAACAATGCTATCTTGCAGCCAGTATGGACTGTTTGGCATATGCCCTGCTCCTTTGCCCACACTCAAACAGGCAGAGTGCCAGTACTTTGTACCCTCCAAGGGAGCAGATTTTCTCTTCTCCCACCCAACCCCCACTTCCTTGGTGGTTCATGTGGTGACCAAATGCTCAAGGCAGCATACACATGGCTGTACCCCCTACCCCAGACAGGACAGCCAAATACCCAGACCTTCTGGGCTGGAAGGTCTACTCTTCTGTGGTATTGCAGTTTTGCATCTCTAATTACCAGGCTCTGCTAGCAAAATAGAACATTAACAATTATGCTGTCACTTTTGGGGGCCATCTTGCCCTTTTTGCTTATAAATGGGGCAAGATCACCATGGACCGTTGGGTGCTGGAGATCATACAGCACGGTTATTCTATCAGGTTTCTCACCGTCAGTAGCCTAGTGGTTAGGGCATGCCCCTGTGATGTGGGAGATCTGGGTTCAACTATCACTCCATGTTAACATAGTTTTTGTCTGGGATTTCTAAAGTGATATGAGGGATTCTTGTTTTCACCCTTGCCTCCAGTGAGAGGGAAACTTTAACTGGGTGTCAACTCCCTGACACCACCAGCCTGTTAGCCACCCAAATTATGTCCCCTGCACTATGCCAGCCCTTACTTTGCCTTGCAGGTTAACAGAAGATGCACCCCAATCCATGAGCCCCTTTGAAGCATTTTTCTGTAGTGTCCTGCCCCTTATCCACTGGACACTCACAGAAATACCAGGTCTTCTGTCCCCAAGAGAACAATGTACACACCAGCTTATAGGATCCAACTCAGGATCAGCAACTAGTGTAGCAGCACAGCACTTAGATATATTTATAGTGAAATCAAGGATAAGTTAATTAACAAAGATTCAAGAGACAGTGAGTAAGGATAATGGAAAGAAACAAAAGGGTTACATATAAAATAAAATTGTAACATGCTTTCTAGAGATTAAACTTAACAGGGTAACCTCCTGTTTCAAGATTTCTTATTTCACCCAAAGTCTTTTGAAGCATCTTCCACCAAGGCAGGCAGAGATCCTATTTTCATGAATATAAATGTGGTGTCTGTTTACTTCTTATGTGCATGATAAAGCGGTGTCTTTTTGCATATATCCCCAAAGTACATTGTCTGTACTCCCAGTCAGGATAACCTATAGCTTACTTTCCTGTGTGCTGCTGCCCTCTTGATTTCATATCCCCCTGCTGACTTCATATGCAGCCACTGTACTGGCTTAATTTATATGCCAACAGGGAAAGAGGTGAATAAATGTCTTTTGTCTAACAGAAAATCTGTTTATTAATTCTGCTTTATGCGATGCCCCCAGGTCTTGAATACAGGCTGGAGGGGCCTCAGACAGCTGCTGCATTCTGGACTCCACTCAATGTTTGCTGAAACCTGCTGGGCTGAGAAATTCATAGAACTATAGCCTCAGCCAATGTACCACCCACGGGAGCCCTAATTGGAGGATCACATAGCTGCACTGATTGGTCCAACTATGCTATTTAAGCCAAAAGAAGGCCCAAAAAGTTTGTCTGAACAACAAGGTGATTTCCTCTTGTGTCTGCCTCTTGCACCCAATCCTGTTTCTGATTCTTGCTTGGCTCCTGCCTTTGCTCCTTTTCCCACCATGCTTCTTCTTCGGGCTGGATCCTTGCCTCTCCTCCAGTTCCTGCCATTACATCTCCTCACCTTCAATCATCAGTTACTAATCCTGGCTCTGACCCCAGCCTCTGACTTCTGACCCTGACTCAAGTTTGACCCTTGGCATTTGGTATCTGACCTCAGCTCCAACCCTCAGCTTTGATTCCTGGTTCTGATGCTGGCTTGAGTCCTGGCTCTGGTAACTGACAGTTGATTCTGGTGCTGACTCTTAGCTTCATTCAGCAACCTGGGTGCCTGCTCCGCCCACTAGACCTGACACCTGTTCTGACTATTAGATCAGACTGCCTCATCCATAACAGACTTTTAAGTATACATACGTAACTCCTTACATAGTATTTGTACACTTAGGTGCCAACTTTCTCTGGTGCCGGTGGGTGTCTGCACCCCCTGCCTCTACTCCACCCCATCCCCGCCCCTGGTCCCGCCCCCATTCCAACCCCATCGCCAAAGTCCCTGCCCTAACTCCGACCCCTCCCTGCCCCTATTGGATCCCTTCCCCAAATCCCCACCCTGCCTCTTCCCCCAGTGCTCTGCGTTCTCCCTCCTCCCCCTCCCTGCCCCACAAATCAGCTGTTTTGTGGCGCAAGCGCTGGGAGGGAGGAGGGAGAAGCAGGACATGGCGGCGCGCTCGTGGAGGAGTCGTAGGTGAGCTGGAGCAAGGGGGTGGGGCAGGGCCATGGGGAGCTGCCAGTGGGTGCTGAGCACCCACCAAATTTTTTCCGTGGGTGCTCCAGCCCCAGAGTCAGCACCTATGTTTGTACATACATTTCACAGTTATATTAATGACCATGGCTTTCATTTAAGACCTCACATGATATCTTTAGGTGAACCAAAATGTACATATCAGGATATTCTTGTAACCCCATTTGCCGGTTGGCAATGAGGAGTTTTCTGATCATAAGAAATCCAAGGGAAACTTCAATAATTTGGTCACTTCTTGGTAAATACTGCCTTTCCAAGCTATTGAACCATAATTTGGTTGCATGCTGACTGGTAGCAATTTTTGAAAGAGGTAATAAGACCAGGGGAACTCACCTCCTTGGCTGCCATAGCCTGATGTTCTACTTGATTATCTTACCTGTGTTACCCTGGGTTTGGACATTGCCTTTACAATAAAGTACTACTTCATTTTGTAGCAATAGTCTAAAACACGATGGACCAGATCATCTGCTATACCCATTGCGATGCAGAAAGTCAGTCAAGAGATGGACTGGTTTAAAGGTTACCTTTACATTCCCTGACATAGAAACATCAAAATTACCCTTCAAAAATCTTTCTAATCCAAGTTACAAATGTATGGACCTGATCCTCACCTGGTATATATCAGCACAGATCCATCAAAATCAGCAATTTACATCAGCTGAAGATCAGGTCATAATTACAAGTAGAACTCTCTGATCTTCTCATAAAAACCTAAACTTCAAAATTACAGCAGGCAAAAGGTCTTTGGTTTGGGATGTGCTATATACCTCATATTTCCAAAGGTCTGTTTTCAATGAACCATACGCTGTTTCAAACTATGCCTGATCTAGGCCATGATGCTTGCTATCAAAATTGTCTGCCAACTATTTTCCATGCTTCTGTTACCAGCCATTTCAAGGCGCTGGCACCAAATTGAATAAGTGTGATATACCTTTAATTTTAAACAATATCTTTATATAATAATTAAAATATGGCAATTGTCAAAATGATAGATATTTTAAAATATCTATTTATTAGTCTTATAAGTGATTCAGTTGTAGCTACTTATGTATCATGGGCTTTATTCATAACAAAAAATAAGTTTTGTATATAACTGTGACCATGGTAGCTGGGGGTGGGGGACCACACTGAGATTGCTCAGTTAGGGCCAACTACAAAGAATGGGACTGATAATCCTCAAAACTGGTGGTTATTCTAATAATTAGATTAACCAAGCCAGCAACAAAATAACATCTACAATATCTTACTGGTTACCCAGAAGCCAAAAATACAGTTACTTTAAAGCAATCCAGCTCTGAGCTCCCACCAGACAGCCAAGTCAAATATAGTGAGGATTATTTAAAATCTTATTTACCATATATAAAGTTCTACCAATTCCAGAGATTGGACAAATTACCATCAGGTCAATGAATATTTCAGATCTTACCCAAATATGCGCTTCCAGCCAATTCTTATTAACTAAATTAAAATGTATTAAAAAGAAAAGAGAAAGAGTATTGGTTAAAGGATACCTACATACAGCTATGAACAAAGTTCTTAGGTCAGTTTCATAGGTGGTGAAGATCTTGATCTATAAAATTCTTCTGGAATCAATTTCAAAATTATAGTATAATAGGCCATTCATATATACAGTTTGTTCAAATTCTTCAATGAAAATTAGCAGGGTAATTCAGATTGGAGCGGGAGACCTCGGTCTTGTGACTCAAGGGTCCCTAACCGGGCTTAAGCAGATCTGAGATGATAGGATCAAGTCCTAGGTTTCTTTCATAGATCTCTGGCAGGCTACTATAGCCTCTTGACAGCATGATAACACAGCAGGCATTCACTGGATGAAGAATAGATAATGTACTTTGTGGCTTTGAAGTCAATTCTGTTTCCTATGTATACACAGGTAAACTAGTTGTATTAATTAACATAAGGCAATTGTCCATTTAAACTATCAAGGCATTCCATTATGGCACAGACAATTTAAACTGAGGACAGTGTAAGTCATTATTTCCTGTAATATCTTACATCTTTGATCTTAAGGTTAACTGAATATCCGCAAGCATGCTATAATGTAATTAGGACATGAAAGGGAATTAGCATCCACACGCTAATCTGGTTACATGGTTAACATCTAGAAAGATGTAGATAAACACATACAAATACAATTAGTATTTACCTCTGTAGAGAGGTTAGCCGGGGCTTGTCTCTCTCTGGGGTGGTGGGGACCCCCACCACCTCCCTGAGTTTGGGAAGAGGTCTAGCAGGGAATTAGTCCGGCAGCAGAAGTCTTCCTCCCCGGCCTTTGTGAGGGCAGAAAGACAGTTAGTCGTCAGCCCAGGCCCAAAGTCAGGGTGGGGCAATGGTGAGTCAGGCCCTCAGGCACAAGCTGATCAATAGCTTATCAACAGTGAGACCAGGCCCTCGGTCTGAAGGCCTGGGAAAGGGGGATTCTGCCACCCGCGAGTTGGATGGCAGGGAGGACGCAGGCCCTCCCACACCACCGTGTCCGAGCCCAGGGCCCTAGCAGCAGCAGAAGACCCGCTGCTGTGTCAGTGGGGATCCTGGCCGCAACACAATGACATGGGTTCTGGAAGTGCTGCAGCCAGATGAGGGTCAGCTGCCCCAGGCTACTTCCAGATTTCCCCTCGAGGTACCGGGGTCAGGGTGGTGTCCTCAAAGGGGTCCAACATCATGGGTTCCTTGGGATAGCTGGTGCAGGGCAGGCTCAGCAACTCCCCTGGGTAGCTGGCCTGAGGCAGGCTCAGCAACTCCTTCGGGTAGCTGGCCTGAGGCAGGTCTGGCCAGCCCTTGGATCCACCGCAGGTCTCGGGCTTCCCAACTGGGAGGTAGGCCCGAGGCGTCTGGTCTCCCCGGTGGCTTCTTTCTTAGTGAGCTCTGGGGTCAGGCCTTTATACTTCCTGTGCCATGCCTGACCCTCTGGGGGGCAGGCTTAGAGCTCCCTGGCCCCACCCACTCTGGTGTCCGGAGGGGCTTGTCTCTCTCTGGGACGGCGGGAACCCACATCGCCTCACTACAGTCTCTAATTCTCTAACTATACAGGTTTGACTTTCAAAGCTTTAGTCTATCCAACATGGCTATGCTAATTATTTATAAGGAATGTCCCTACTTACCATTTATATACTTTTCTAATGTCTTTAAAGGTTGAATTTGGGTCATTTAACCTGCTAGTTACTTAACCCTTTCTGGCCCAGTGTCACAACAACAAAACTTATTAAGTAATTAACTACATAACTTTACACTAGGTTAATACTACTTGTGTGTAAAATTAATATGTAGGTAACTACAGAATTGGGGCCTTTCCTAACACTATCTCTAGCCAAATATAGTAAACACAGTATTTAATTTTCTCATGCTGTAATTTTTGCTAAAACTGTACAGAAAATTAAGTAAAATATTGATACTTCCAGTTCATCTTTCCAATTATACTTGTCAGTTTAGATTTTAATGGTTAATTACAGTAGGTAAAACATTGAGATCTTACTAATGATTAATTTTAATTATGCTTCTCAGCTAATTTTTTTTCTTAGAGTTACAACTGCATTCAAATGCATGAGAATGGAATAAATTAGAACAATCATGGAGAGCAATCATCACTACATAGCTTAATTATGCATAGTTGTCTGAGAAGAGTGTGACAAATACCAACTAGTATGTGCATGTTATGGCTTGGAGGCACACTAAGAATCTAACACATAAACTTTAACTCTCCACTGAAAGAAGACTTTATACCTTACCCTACCTTCTGTTATGGTATTTCAAGGCTATAATAATGGCCTGCTACAGAAAAGAGTTGTTTAGAAACTAATTCTAGGTGCGCTAGGAACATGCATTGACCCATACATTCCTTATACCAAACAGTTTTCTACTTGGTATATTTACTGGTAAAGTTCTAAAGTATATGAATATTCATCTTTTTGAACATCTGCATATGGTATCAGTGCTTCTCAAAGTCGGGCTGCCACTTGTTCAGGGAAAGCCCCTGGCGGTCCGGGCTGATTTGTTTACCTGCCATGTCTGCAGATTCGGCCGATCGCGGCTCCCACTGGCTGTGGTTCGCCGCTCTAGGCCAATGGAGGCTGCAGGAAGGGCGGACTTCCTGGGAGGTATCCATGGACTGTTTTGGGGTAGTGGTGGGGTTGCTGCCAAGAATCACATGCAGCTCCTCATAGAAGCAGCATGTCTGTGACTCAGAACCAGAATGACTGTTTGCCTTCCTTGTCTTCTGGTACGCTTGCCGAAGCTCCTTTATTTTCACCCTGTACTGTTGAGTGTCCCTGGTGTAACCCTTCTTCCCTCATGGCCTGCATGATTTTGGCATATATATTAGCATTTCTTCTGCTGGATTGGAGCTCTGCCTGCACAGACTCTTCTCTCCACACAGCAATAAGATCCTCTACCTCCTGTGTACTCCATGCTGGAGTGCGTTTGTGGCTTTGCGCATCCATGATCAGCTGTGCTGACAAGCTCTCCATGCTGATCAAACAGGAAGTGAAAATTCAAGTTCCTAGGGCTTTAACAAGGGGGCAGCAGTTTCCTGTGTACCTGGCTGACGTGCAGTGGAGTTGAAAGTACTGTCCAGAGAAAGTATCTACTGGAGGCCAATTCATTCTAATTACACAATGCAGTGTCTACACTATCCCTACATCGATCTGTGGATGTCAAATCAAGCACTATGCCTCTTGCGGAGGTGGAGTACAGAAGTCGACTTTACAGGTCCTTTTCGTCGGTGGAAGGGACTCGGTAGTGTAGACACATACATTAAATCAAGCTAATATGGCTTATGTCAATCTAACTTTGTAATGTAGACCAGGCCTGAGTGTTTAATATTTTAACTCTGTTTATAGTTGGTCCAGAATTTTCTTAATCACTACCTATAACACATGAAGAGTAGACATACATTAAATCCTTAAATGGAGATGTGATCAATATAACATTTAAAAAAAAGAGTTTTGGCTGAAGTTACTAAGTAGAGAGCTGTGCTTTTTATATTCTTTTAAAAGAGCTTATTTTTTCCCTACAATCAAGGTTTTTCGATAGCAACAAGAAAAGTTTTGTGATTTTTGCCACTAGAGGAAAACAGAATTTTAAAATAAGATAAGGAATGTAAAAATGTCTTTGTCCAAATATCTTTAGACCATGAAAAATAGCACATTAAATAAACAAATCAAGATCAATGTAACCATCCTTCAAACCATCCTTGCAATATAGCATTTAGGAGCAGATTACTCCCAATTTGATTGTAGATTCTTATGACTAATGGGGATTTTGAAGCAATTATAGCCACTTTAGTCAGAGCTTTGTTTCCACAGCATTACATAAATGTAATTTATCTTCAGTTCTAGACAATGTCATGCCCATTCATCTATCTTCTTCCACCTTCTGGGCTAGATCCAATGCCCATCCAAGTAAACAGACAAACTGTCATTGGGTAGGTCTATACTTACCTCCGGGTCCAGCGGTAAGCAATCGATCTTCTGGGATCGATCCCAGAAGTGCTCGCCATCGACGCCGGTACTCCTGCTCCGCGAGAGGAGTACGCGGAGTCGACAGGGGAGCCTGCCTGCCGGGTCTGGACCCCCGGTAAGTTCGAACTAAGGTACTTCGACTTCAGCTACGTTATTCACGTAGCTGAAGTTGCGTATCTTAGTTGGAAGTGGGGGGTTAGTGTGGACCAGGCCATTGACTTCAGTGAGCTTTGGATGAGGTTCAGGAACTATGCACACGTATGGTGCTGTATACATAATAATAATATCCTAGTTCTCTGAACATCTTTTATGAAAAACTGTAGCTATGTCTGTAGATATTGTTGATTCTTCTTGGATGACTTTTATTATAGAACAAAATAATTATAATGAGGCTTATGTTTTTTCCATGCCAATTTAATGAACAAGTAATTTGACTCTGTTTGTTGTTACTTTAAAAGCCTCTGCTGAAACATGGTATCAGAAATGTTGCTTCGATTTTAGTGTTGGTTGGTTTAATTAGCTTCAGGCTTGAAGATGCAGTGTAGACAAACAGAATCTATATTTCAGTAAGAAAATTTAATTGATAAAAAAGAAAAAAGAAGTCTGTAACTTTCCAGTCACATCTCCTTTGGAGTGCAATGGAGACCTGGCTGTTAACTGGACATTTTTGTTTTCTATTCTGTCAAAAGAGGAAGATGATAAAATTGTAGATGAGCGAGAAATGAAAGATCCTAATTAAGGCTTGTTTCTATTTGTTCAATGAAGAAAAACTGGTTACATAGACATTTGCATCTTACACTAACTCATGCAGAAAATCGGGATATTACAAAGCCCCTTGATATATGGATGAGATTAATTCAGCCACCTGCAAATGTTGTACATGAATAGCATCCACAGAGCAAAGATACTCAGACCCCAGAGACATACCGATATCACAAAGCTGACAGGTTGAATTTGGGACTTCACATAGTGATCCTTCAGTACAAAATGCTGAGCACCAAAGAGCCAGTTGTTGGGGGTAGGATGTTGAGAACCTGAACTACACTTGTCCTGTGCAAATGGTATGTGCAGAAGTGGTTAAACTGTAGAAAGATGGAGAAAAATAAATGAAGGCTAATAAGAGACAGAAACGCTAAATTATGTAGGGGAAAAATGCAAAGTAGACAGGGAAAAGACAAACATTAGAGGTGTGATCTGAAGACCACTGAAGGCTCCCTTTGACATTAATGGGCTTTGGATCAGTCCCTAAAGAAAACAGAGGCAGCCCAAGCATGCTAGGAATAGAGGAAGAGGGAAGGTGCGACAAAAAAAGATATCAAACACTCTGTAAGAATCTGGCCACTGAAATGCAGAATATGGCAGTTCATCCAGATTAGCTACAATTTGCACATAATGTATTCATCACACCATATCAGATAATGAGCCTCTCAGCCTGTGATATTATAAATCTGGGTTGCTTTCTGGGAACTCCAGATGATTACGAAAGGAAATGCTCTCTCTAGTTAACTGAAAAAAAAATAGATTTCAGATTTTCTACTTAATCATTTTACTGTTGGCAGTAAATGCTACTTTGCCATATAGGCTATGGGGGGAAAACCCTAATTGATTCACCACTATCAACATGTTATACCATGTAATAAACACCTTGCTCCCAGTCCAAACCAGTTTTTGAAAATAGTACATCAGAAACACTTCTGCAGAACCATCTGTGTCTGTCAATTCTAATGATTTTTGAGGCATTCACTGTAAAAACGAGCAAGAGTCATTCTAAGTGAAAGTGTGGGAAACATGCAGTTGAATGCCAAAGAGGATAAATCCATATGTTATGTTTTTAGGCTGGCAGGTGACTTCATTCATCCCATTGCTCTTAATATATCCTAATGCAGGTCTTTTCCTGCAGTGCTCATTTTATGTAGGCAAACCTTTGATCATTATAACCAAATGACAGTTGTATCTGTATTAATTCATTACTGTTATCTTTAAAGTTGAGACTTGCACAATTAAATGGACTCTTGTGGCCCTGAAATTTATATACTATTTGAAAAATTGTATCATTTGTTCTTCTTTAAGTATGTGTCAGCGTGGATCTGACTCTAGGTGTGCAGGCGCTTCATGTGCATGAGACTTAACTAGCAGTGTCTGTTGGGGCCATGCAGGTGTCCGGGGCCACCTCGTTCTCCCATATGGCATATTGGACAGGGCAGCCGTGACCCTCCCTCAGTGCCTTTTACCATCTGTGGCAGTAAGACAGAACTGGCCAGTGTCGGACTTGCTAGTTCTTAGCTCAGGCTAAACTTCTTCTAAATCTTCAGCTCTCCTATTCTGACCACCCTAGACCAACAGACACAGTGTCGGGATTATCTGCACCTCTGACCTCTCTGTGGTTTGCTCAAGAGATACCCTATTGTCTCAGGCTGCTAGCCATCACCTCATCTCCTCTTCCAGTAGGCTTTTCTGCAACAGCTGCTAAAGTAGTCTATTCAAGTATGTTTGCTGCTTCTCTAGTTCTCATCCATGCTTCCCTCTGGGGAGTCATCTCCAAGATATTCCCTACCCTCTGTACTCTGCCAGTGATCTGGGTGTCCCTCACAGCTTTTGTCCATGAGCAGCCTCTCTCTGCATGTCTCAAGCAGCCTACTTTTCTTCAGCTGTTCATAATTCATTTTCTTGTCTCCCTTGTCACTATTCTTTCCCAAAAAAGACAACTGGTCACTTTTTCCTTTCTACAGTACTTCCTTTCACTGCTGATGGCACTTATTGGCAATTCACACGATCATACATTGCACACACTGCCACTATGTATGTCACAGTTTGTACTCTGTATCTGATCCCTCTGGGGTCTGCTCCAGGGATGCCCTGTTACATTTCAGGCCTCTAGTCACTTCCCTATGGGCAGGGACCCATCTCCCTCCAGACTTTGGGTTTAGGCTGCAGCCACTTGCAATTCCCTGTTTCTATCCCAGCAGGTGTGTCCATAGCTCAGCATCTGCAGTCTCAGTCTCTCCCTCTTCCTCCCCTCATTACCCCCACGGCTATTGCAGTGAATACCGGTGACCAGCCAGCCTTTACAAAGCAGAGACATTTATTATTTTTAGGACAAAGACATTAGAGAAAAACAGAAAACAATAAAAGGTCTAAACACAAGTTAAGCCTTCCAAGTGTCACCCATCTTCCACATGGGGACTCTGGTAGGTTCCAAAGTCCTTCCACCCTGTCCTTCTTCAGGGATCCTTTCCCTGAGAGCCTATTATGATCAGAAGTGGTCTCATTGCTTTGTCTACAAGCCATAGAGGAACTTCCTCAGGAGTAAAGGGTAAGAAACTTTTACTCCCAGTATTTCTTCATTTCAAATCAAAAAGGGAGTCTTCCTCCTCCTAGACCTGAGGAGACTCAAGTACATATGCCATCTCAGGATCAAGATGGCAATATTTGCCTCCATCATTCCTTGTCTCCCAGCTCAAGATAGACTCGTGGCTCTTGACTTGCAGGATGCATACTTCAACATAGCTATCCATCTGGCTCACAGGAAGTATTAAACTTATGCAGTGAGGGTCAACCATTATCAATGCAAGGTTCTGCTCTTTGAGTGCTCCATGGTAGTAAGAATGTTCAAATGCCTGGTGGTAGTGGCAATGCATTTAAGGAAACAAACAGGGAAACCATATCTAGCAGTACTTGGATGACTGGCTGATCAAGGGCAGGTCCTAGCAGCAGGTTGAGACAGCCATAGATTTCATCCTTTCCCTGTTCCCTCAACCAGGACTCCTTGTGAATTACAAGAAATCCTCTCTCTCAGGATAAATAAGGCTAACCTGCCAGAGGATAGTTTTTGATCTCTTCAGTCAGCAGTAAACAACCTACAGGTGAGACTGACACTGATAGTGCCTATGTATCTGGGACTATAGGCCATATGCTGGCATGCATGTAGATGACACTGCTTCTCAGACTTCACCTAAAGCCCTTACAACTATGGAGGAGGTCTGTATACTCCCCATCCAGATATGACATGAACAAGCGGGTCACAGTCCTGCCTCAAGTCCTGAAAGAGCTGTCTTGGTAGCTAGACTTAGTGAATATGAGGAAACAGGTGATATTCTTGCTCCTGTCCCCAACAATGATGCTTCAGGGACAGGTCAGGACATTCAGCTGAACCATCTTCAGAGGCAAAGAACTTGGTCTCAGGACAACTTGAGACTACACCTGAATGACCTGGAGCTGAGGACCATCAGCCCATTGTGTGGAACTCTATAATGTAAATCCTGGCAGACAACTCATTGGCGATGCACTCCATAAACAAGCAAGGAGATGCTTGATTATCCCTCCTTTGCCAAAAAGCCATCAAATTCTGTGAATGGTGTTATCAGCACAGAATGACCCTGCTGGCTCTACACCTTCTAGGAGTCAGTAATGACCTAGTGGACTTCCTGAGTAGAAATGTTGTAACCAATCATGAGTGATCACTGTGGAAATCCATCCTAGACCAAATAGTCCATTGGTGGAATATTCCCACCATAAACTTGTTCACCACAAAGGATAATACCAAGTGTCTGAATTTTTGCTCCAGAGGAATGAGCCCCAGCTCCCTACCAGAAGCCTTCCTCCTGTGATGTTCTTAGAGACTCCCATATTCCTCTGATCCTCAGAATAATATGTCTAAAACTATTCTGTCCCACCATCCATGGAGGGTACCATTTGCCAGTCATGTGCCGTGGGATCCATGTTGATGCATACTTGAATAGAGAACAGTTACATATCCTACAGTAACTGTGGTTCTTTGAGATGCTGTAATCAGTGTAGATACCACAGTCCAGCCTCATCTTTGATTTTCAGAGTCTTCAGAATCATGGGCTTTGAGTTGTGAGGGAACTGAGGGAGGGTGTGGACACCCTACCCTTTCTGCCTCATATAGGAGCATGAAGAGGTACAGCATGCATGTGCAGTCCTAATGGGCAGTGCTAGTAAAAAAATATCTGCCCTTGATGTTTGAGGTGCATGCACATCTGCAGTGGGGTCCACATTGATTCCACCATCTTGAAGTATCACAGGTACTGCAGGGTAAGTAAGCATTCTTTATACTCATTTTCAAATCTTATGTTAACAAATGTCCTCCTGGTCACAGAAATAATGCTCCAGTTCTGAGAAATTAAAAAAATATAACTATTCTTCTTTTAGGTCCTAATGATATAAAGAGTTGTGCAGTGTTAAGGGCCAAATTTTCAAATGGTTTACTAGGCCATGTGCACAACACTGGTGGGTGTAACTGTTTACAAATACATCCCCCCACATCTACACATTTAAAATGGGTAACTTTGTGCACAAGTGCCAATTTGTGTTCACTAATGGGCATTTATTTACCTAACTGAACCACCAAATTTGCACATAGATGTGGGTATGTCTGCAAATATTGTGAACACACTTTAGAAGGCCATTTGCAAAGCTGGCCCTACCGGATTAGGGGTTTGTCAAAATACGATGTCGCACTGGTTTAATTATATAGTTGTGATGTTAAACCAGCATATCTCCCTGTGTAGACACATATTGGTTTAAATTATAAATCTCATGTGCAAGAACTGTCAGGTTAAAATCAATATAAGTGTCCACATACAAAGTAGCAAGGGGTTTAATTAAGGCCATGTCCTACAGTGGCACAGTTACAGTGTCATAGTTATGCCACTGTACTATCACAATGTAGACCAGTGGTGAGCAACTTGTGGCCTGTGGGCGGGCCATGAGACAGTTTGTTTATATTGACCGTCTGCAGGCATGGCTGCCTGCAGCTTCCAGTGGCCACAGTTTGCCATTCCCAGCCAATGGGAGCTGCGAGAAGCAGTGGCCAGCACGTCCCTGTGACCCACGCCACTTTCCGCAGCTCCCATTGGCCGGGAATGGCGAACCACGGCCATTGGGAGTGGACAGTCAATGTAAACAAACTGTCTTGCGGCCCGCCAGCGGATTACCCTGATGGGCTGCAGGTTGCCCACCACGCGTCGAGGGCGCTCCGCAGCGGTCGAGAGTTAATTCCCGGAGCGACCGGCAGGAATCGCCAGTGGTGGTGAGTCCAACCCCATCACAGGTATTCTATCCAAGTAGTATTCATTGCAAAAACTTAGGTGTGTTTTTACATTGAGATAACTAACTTGTTAATAACTATTTCAATGTAAAAAAACACACCTATTTTTTAAAGTGAGAACACAGCTGGTTATGTACAGAATGAGCAGAAGTAGTGCTAGATTCCCCACATCATCCCATTGTAAGCAGGGTCTGAATGAGTTCTCCCCTGACATCTCATGATGGGCTGGGGGAGAAGACTTCAGGAACTGACCTTGTTTGTATAGACACACCCACTCTTCCTAGGTGTGCAGCATGATGGGGCTGCTTTACCAAATGATTACTTTTGGTGGATGTTGGTTGGCAAGTCATTTGTTATTGGGTGCAGAGGTAATAAAGGGTTGTTATTCTTGTTTTGTGAGTCAAGGGAAGCAGAACTGTGTTTGGCATGACCTTAAGGGGTGCACCCTCAACTGAACTGTGCTTGCTAAGCAGTGGGCAAGGTGAGAGGGTGTGGATAGGTGTTTCTACTGGGGGTGTGACCCATGCCTAAGGGTCCGAGACACTATTTAACACTCCCTCTCTCCACTGTGTAATGACAGAGCTGACTAAGACTCAATTGAGAGTCTTTTGTTGTGGATCACTAGAGCTGAAATCACTGATAACCAGGCCTAAGCATTATATCTGTTTTTCTGTCTGTGATGAGACAGTGTCTGTGGTGAAAGAGACTGCCCAACATGAAAAAGACTAGCAGTGAGGCTCCTCCACTAATCGCTGAAATCACTGAGAACTGTTAAGTGGTGGGACCTCCAGCCACCCCAGTGGTCAGAGAGAGAAGTGGTGGAGTGAGCAAGTGGCCAGTGAAGTGAGCAAGCTGCTGGTGGCAGAGGTGAACTCACGCAAATGCACCCCTGTACTCTAGGTCTTCGCTGACCAAGGACAACAACTATGAGTGGGGTGTGAGACGGGAGTGGCACGTTGAAGGAACTTTTGTTTGTTGGACTTTCTCACCCCAAGGTGAGAATCTGAGGAAAAGGACACTGTCCAATCTGCTCTGGGGTGGGTATTTTGCTCATGGTCATATGCTTCTGAATCGTGCTTGCAGAGTTTTCCCAAATTAATGCCAGGTTACTTCCCCCTTTTTATTAAAAGTTCTCTTTTCCCTACACAGACTTAGTGCTTGTGAGCAGGAAAGTATTGCCTCTTAGAGGCACCAGGGATGGTATGTAATTTTCCCAGATTACTGGGTAGGGGCTCGAGCCTGTACTGTGTTGTATTGCAGTTGTTAGAAAAGGAATCCCTACCTATTGAACCTGTCCCTTGTCCCTGACGACTCTACCTGGCAGAAGGGTTACACCATAAATATGTTTCCATCCAGGTCAGTGGGATAATTTATAGTATGGTATTGGCCCAAGAAATTTTGTGCTGCTCTCCTATTGATTTTTTGTCAGAGTGGGGTGCCTAACTTCCTTAGTGCCATTAAAAAATTCTAGCTTAACCCTTCATGCCCATTGTTCCTTGGTCTCTTTTCTGAGGCTGCCAACCAATGCCAATGATAACATATTGAGATTGTCTTTAGTATGGCTACCTGGTTGAAAAGGGATACGCTACACATCTGTTTTTCAAAAGGCATCTGGATACTGGGGCTGGGGCCACATGAGGAGTAAGACTCAGAAAAGCTCTCTTGTGCTTTTTTGGAAGGATTTAGGGACCAGGCAAGAAAGGGCTAAGGATACATGAACGTAGCAGGCCAATTTGCTTTATATACCAGTACAAAAAGGAAAAGGAAGGAAATCCAGACCTTTGAAGAAGAGAGACCTTTAAACAGTAGCTTAGATCAAGAAAGTCTCTGTTTATATTAACATTATGTTTGTACCTTGGAAAGGAAAAACATGCCTTTGTTCCTGAGCGAAGAGGTTGGGAGGATTGTGGGCTGGAAGAGCCCACTTGCAAAATATAAGAATGTGACCAAGATCACCAAAGTAACGTGGTATTTATCTATTTACACTTCAATACGGAAAATGCACTAAAATGATATTTTCCAGGCACGTTTTCTCAAACACCATGGATAACACTACCAGCCTACCTGTCATTCAGGCTTATAACCTGGGTGTTAGCCTGGATGTGAAGACCTAGGGAGAAGATCTGTCTAAACCTTGATGAATCTTTCTGCATCACATATCTAAGATACTGCCTTTACTATTCATACACACAGCTAAAACCCTGGTCTGGGCCTCATCGTGTCGCTTCTCAGTTACTGCAACATCCTTCTATCTTGTCTTTACAAATGCAATATTGCCCCCTCACATCCATTCAGAATGCTGCTTGTTGCTTTGACCATGTCATCCCTCTCTTTTAACCTTTTCCTAGTTCTCTTCTCTATTGCATCAAACATAAGCCACTTGTCTTCTCTTTCAAGATCCTTCCTTGCCAATCCCTACTCTAGCGATCATCTCTCATTCATTATTGAAATGTCAAATTCTGCCTGGGTCTGACCCAGAGATCCTTTATCCTGGACCATAGTTCCTTTAATCTCTCCCTTTCCATGATGCCTGCACAAAACTTTGCAATGGTTGGGCAACTGGTGTGCAGAGATCGCTGGTAATCACACAGATTAATATTGTCTCATTGTTTCCTTGTACTCTCCTATCACTTTGTCTGCATCCATCTGTTGTCTCTTGTCTTGTACTTAAATTGTAGGCTCTTTAGGGCAGGAACCGTCTTTGTTTTCTCTTTGGGCTAGAACTAAGCGCTACAATAATATAAATAAAGTAATAATGCATATTGTCTGACTTTTAAAAACAAATGTCAAAAGGAAGACTCCCTTAAGTAGTCTTCCATCCCCCCCACAAAACAAGTTATATACCAACCCCTCTAACTACCTCGACCCAAGGGATTCAGAGCAAGTCATTGTGCCCAATTAGGATTTATATAAGATGTGCTACTATAGGTGCTTAGTGAGTATTTCAAAAGCACTTAGGTGCCTACCTGCGTCTTTTTAAAGGTGGCCCAATACCTTTAAAAAAATCTTGCCTCTAGACCAGTGGTTCTCAAAGCCGGCCCACTGCTTGTTCAGGGAAAGCCCGTGGCGGGCCAGGCTGGTTTGTTTACTGGCTACGTCCACAGGTTCGGCCGATCGCGGCTCCCACTGGCCACGGTTCGCCGCTCCAGGCCAATGGGGTCTGCGGGAAGCGGCACGGGCCAAAGGATGTGCTAGCTGCCCTTCCCGAAGCCCCCATTGGCACGGAGCGGCGACCCACGGCCAGTGGGAGCCATGATCGGCCGAACCTGCGGATGCGGCCGGTAAAGAAACTGGCCCGGCCCAGCCCACCAGTGGCTTTCCCTGAACAAGTGGCAGACCGGTTTTGAGAACCACTGCTCTAGACCATAAGACCTTAACAGATTTTTTTTAAAAAGTCGCCCAAACATTTTATAAAAAGTTTCTTCTATCCAATGTTGAATTTTCAAAGCTATTTATTTAATTTTTGCCACAAAATTCAGCAGGTAGCTACCAAATGGTGGAATAATTTGATAAACAAAATTGCCCTAGGGTCATTATCTAGTGTACAGTAATAGCATGTGCTAAAGATGGCACTATAAGTACAGGATATATTTTTAATGACACCAACTGACAACACTGAAATAATATTGCTACTTGATGTAACTACCAAAAAGATGTATAAGATAGATTTGTAGCAAATGACATATTTTGACCCATATTTATGGCTATTAGAGAAATTGATATAATTGGGCTAATTTCACCAGTAGACAGTTACATAAATGCATGTTTTAATCATCCTGGACACCTTGACAATTACTTTAATTGCCTAAAGGAAATTCACATAATACATTTTTTAAAAAACATGAGCAGTATTAAATTAACTCCTACATACACAGTTACAGGGATTACATAGTCAGTGCTGCATCATTAATTCTATTGCATCCCATAGTTCCAAAAGTTTTCAAGATTTAAACTTCAGTCCAGCAGTGATTGCCATATGGCTAATCCCAGCTGAGTTTTCACCATCTTTGACTCACTCCTCACATCTCCTCCTCCCTGCTTCTACTCCTCTCTTCACAGGATCTTGCCAATTTCTTTCAAGAGAAAATTGACAAAATATGACAAAATATTTCCCCTCCAAGTGACTTGTCTTCTCTTCCCTTCCTACAAACACTCTTCTCCTTCCATGTCACTGATGTAGAAGTTTCTCATCTGCTCTCTTCCACTTGCCTCAGTTACTCCATCCCATCTACTGTTCTCCTGCATGTCCATTCTCATCTCCCCACTTACTCTTCTCCTTAACCTTTCACTCTTCTCTGGCTCTCCCCTCCTCCCCCTCACAAAACAAGCATGCTTTATTATCTCCCATTTAAAAAACAACAACAACAACAACCCACACTTGATCTCACTTGCATCTCCAACTATTCTATATTGCTTCTCCCTTTCATCTCCAAGCTCATTAAATGAGCTGTCTACACTCATTGTCTGGAATGCCTCTTTTCCAATCTAGATCCTCTGCATTCTGGTTTCCATCCCTTGCACGTCACTGAAACCACTCAGCCAAAGTCTCTAATGACCTGTTCCTAACCAAATCTAAGAACCATTATTCCATCCTGCTCCTCCGTGACCTGTCAGCTATCTTTGACACTGTCAACAATTCTCTTCTTCTTGAATTCTCGTCCTCCTTTGTTTTCCAGACTCAGTCCTTTCCTGGTTCTCTGCCTACCTCAGTAATTACTTTCAGTATGTCCTTTGGAGAATCCTACTCTTCCCTCCTATAACTTTCCGTGGGGGTGGGGAGCTTCCACAGGGGTTCAACCTTGGTTCCCTTCTCTTCTCCCTCTACACCCTATCTCTGAGGCATCTCACGCACATACACAAATTCAGCTACCATCTCGATACTGATGACTCAGATGTACCTCTATTCCAGACTTGCCTCTTCTGTACAAATTAAAATCTTGGCCTGTTTCTCTGACATCTACTTGCGGATGTCTAGCCATCAGCTCAAGCTCAACATGACTAAAACAGAACTCTTACTCTTTCCTCTCAAGCCCTCCCTGCTACCTCCTTTCTTGATCACTGTGGACACTCCCACCATCCTGTCTGTCACTCAGGCCTGTAAACATGGCCTTCATTTTCAATTTGGACTTCTCCCTAGGTCCTCGCATCCAGGCTACATCTAAAAAGGTGCAGATTTTCTGCATAATGTCTTTAAGATTAATCCTTTCCTATCCAGCCATACAGCTAAACTCTTGTCCAGGGTCTCATCATCTTACATCTCGATTACTGCAACATCCTTTTCTCTGGCCTTGACAAATGCAATTTTGAATGCTGTTGCAAAGATTTTCCTAGTCTGTCACTTTGACTATGTCTCTCCCTCTTTGTTTCCCTCCACTGGCTCACTCTTCTCTATTGCGTCAAACATAAGCTGCTTGTCTTCACTTCCAAGGCCCTTTATGACCTGCCCCCACCCTACCTATTATCCCTCATTCATTATCAAAATGTCTACTCCTGCTGCTGTTAAATTTTCAGATTTGCACCTTTGTGCTTTCTGTGATGGAGGAGCTCACCATAAACAGCCACAAAGCTATCTCATTATCCTCCTTCAGATCTCTCCTTAAAAATTCTCCCTTTCCATGTGTACAAAAACCTGACAATGGTTAGACAATTGGTGTGCTCAGACCCCTTTCTGTCACTGAGCAATATCATTGTTAAATAATAATTATAACATGTTTACTGCTGTAGTGCATAGGGGACAACCAAGAATGGGGCCCCACTGTGCTAGGAAGCATAGTACAAACACAGAATAGTAGATGGTCCCTGCCTTGAAGAGCTTACAATCTTAATTGACCACACAGACACAGGGTGGAGAAATGGATAGATCATACAAGCAGAATGAACACTGTGATGGCAGCAAACATCATGTTAGTGCTACTGTAGGTTGGTGTGGCCATCCCTCCACATCCACCTGTGAGGGATGCCTCCTCACAGTTTGGTCTACTAGGGTATTTTCCAAGCAAAGGAAAAAAAAAAGGGGGGACTTAGTGGTTCTCAGTGGGCCCCAGCCTTCAAGCAGGGTGGGGACATAAACAATCTGGGCTCTGGCCTGCAGTCAGCCCAATCTATGGGCTCTGGCAGGAGTGAGCACCAAGCACAATCTATGGGGCTCAGGTAAGGGTGTCCAAGGAGCACAGACCTCTTGGCCTCAGGAGGGTGAGTACTGCCTCCCCATGGGGTGAGGTTGCAGGGGGGTGGATGCAGGCCCACCCAACTCCACCACATCCCAGCCCAGGGCCCTAGCCGTCTGCCACTGGGTCAGCAGGGATCCGCCCACAAGACACTGACCTGGTATCAGGACAGCTTTCAACCAGACTGTTGCCTGGTTTCCCTGGTCTGCTTCCTACTCTCCCCATCGGGTGTACCTGTGTCCAGGGGTCATCCTCAGTCTCCCTGAGATATATGGCCAAGGGTAGTGGTAGCCACTTCTCAGTGTAAGGAGTGGCAGGGCTCTCTGGAGGTTCATGCAGGCCCTTGAGGTAGCTGTGATTCTCTTCAGCATGCCACTCCAGCAGCAGGGAAGACATGTCTGTTTCCCTCAGCAGCTCCCTCCTAATGGAGCTGCTGGACTGGCCTTTTATACTTCCTCTTCCTGTCCCACCCCTCTGCTTCCCTCTGTGATCCTCCTGGCTCCACCCAACAGGTGACTTGCGGTGTTCCCTCCGCTACAAGGGAGGCCACGCCTCCTCGCTACAGCTACTCTTTTGTGTATGGGTTTACTGAGGAGGGGGACTAAGTCATATGAAAAGGAAAGGGAAGAGGGCTGCAGGGGACAGAGGGTAAGGAGGGGAAGAGACTGAAGAAGGGAAAGAGGAGGGGAGAGGGAGGGTTGGAGCAAACAGCCAATCAACACATAGCAGAGAATGTCCAGTCAAAAAACTGTAGGAAGTTGTCCAAATGTCCAAAGGATCCTTTGGCTGCTTCTGCTCCCTCCTAGCTGCAGTCTCTGCCTGGATCCTCTCTGCAATTTTCTCCCAAACCCAGATGGTGGAGTTGAGGGTCATCATCTGGGCCCTAGTGCCTCCAGTGTGAGGCACAATTCTGGGTGCAGAGGGGTGCTTGCAGGATACGTGGCCCCAACCGGGTCTCATTTTACCCACTCTGCCTCAGTGTGGAAGTCTCAGCTTTGGCTGCTTCTGCTCCTCCTGGCTGGAGTCTCCGACTGGCTCCTTTCTGCAGTTTTCTCCCAAGCCCAGATGGCAGGTAGAGGGAGAGAAGAGGCAAGTCTCATTGCTTCCATGTACTCCAGTCTGTCTGTCCATATTCGTCTGTCGCTTGTCTTAAAGTTAAATTGATTTGGGGGAAGGGATTGTCTTTTTGTTCTGTCTGTACAGTGCCTAGCACAAACAGGGGCCAGGTCCATGTCTAGGGGTGTTAGGTGATATGGTAATACAAAGAAGAAGATGAATGAGGGCTGTAATTCTTTAATCTCTCTCTCTCTCTTTTTTAAGGTAAGTTTATGGGTTTAAGGTGGTTTTGTTTATGTGAATAACTGCAGGAAACCAACCATATATCAGCTACCTTCAAAGGAGTTCCATTTTATCTTCTATTATTCTGTATGACTTGACTGATGTGCAAAAGCTTAGATTTCTAGCTATTTGGTGAAAGTAAGTACTCAGCTGAGGATATATAATAAATATGAGCTAAAAATAAAATGACAGCAATCACTACAAAGCCTGATTACTGAATCTCTTGTGTCCCAAAGGAATACTGGTTTTTAGATGTATTTTGCAGTTAGACCCAGATGCTTGATATCTGATACATGAGTTTATAAATCAATTTTTCTTAGTTGGACCAACTTTGACATCAATTCATCTTGAATTTATACTTCGCTTCTTTTATTTTAAGGCATGTCACAGCAAAACTCAAAACAACTTAAAGTTTCTTACTGGAAATGTTAAATGCATATTCTGTAAATTATTCAAATTATATGCTTATACATTTTATGAAGTTAAGCGATCTTAAAACAGTCTGCTATACCAAATCTGTAGATATTTTTTGCTATGGAGATGGCTGTCTATATACCATTATACTGTGTCAAGGAGCATCAGAGCAAGTCATTTCATCACTTTAATTATCTATTAACTTTTTTAAACCACTCTAAAAGCAAACAGTGTATGCATCTTTATTTATTGCAGATGGTTAAAATGCTTCTGCATAATAAAGCTCTAAGTTCCTTACTCACTTTGGGTCAGAGTTTGAGATGGGCCTGAAGCAAAACTCTGTATCTTGGCTAGGATCTGAGTTGCAGTTTGATCCTGTGTTTATAGGACTGGGAATGGCTGAGCCATTACAAACATTGAATCTATCTCCCCTTGTAAGTATTCTCACACTTCTTATCAAACTGTCTGCATTGGGCTAGCTTGATTATCACTTCAAAAAATTTTTTTCTCTTACTTAATTGGCCTCTCAGAGTTGGTAAGACAACTCCCACCTGTTCATGCTCTCTGTATGTGTGTATATATATCTCCTCAATATATGTTCCACTCTATATGCATCCGAAGAAGTGGGCATTAGCCCACGAAAGCTTATGCTCTAATAAATTTGTTAGTCTCTAAGGTGCCACAAGTACTCCTGTTCTTTTTGTGTTTATAGTGAGTCAGGTATAACAGGGAGATTCCACATTTGGATTCCAAATCCCAAGTTTGGGAGTGTTTAGGTCCATGAATTGTTTCTGCCTGATACAGATCTATGGCGCTCAGATCCAATTTTGGGCACAGATCCAGACTTTAATCTGGTTTTGGTGTGGATTTTTTTATTTAAAATGTGGATTCCCTATATATAATATAAGAAACACATTATTACCTATACAACTGAGCAATAGGTAGGAAAAGATACAGCCATGAATGTATCTGCCAAAACAAAGGGTACAGAGTAACTAACATCGATGACAAAATAGATAGCATTTATAATCAGCTAAGTAATCCCTTAGGTTGTGCACTAAGCCATGCCACTAAATTCAGCAAGCCCGATGATATGCCTTATCTGTGAGCAAATATGTTCCAAACTGTGACTCTCTTCGTTTTATTCCATTACAATAGAAGATCCTGGAAATGAACCCTCATAAGAATAGAGGAGGAAAATAAGAAAAAATATGTTCTGTTTGCAATGGAGTTAGAGTATGTGTGTATTGGGTGGGGGAGGAGGGTGAGAGGAGTCTAGAGAGCCAGATTGTCCATCAGGACCAGGAAGTTAGGCTCTCCAATGGGGCTGGAAAATGGTAGGCAGGGACCTGCGAGTCAGCTGGAAATGCCGCGGTACTCTAGAGCCCCACTATCAGCTCTGTGCCTTCTCCCTTTTAGTCATGCCTTCCAGGAAGAGTGAGGATATATGTGGGCTGTTGGGGGTAGAAGGAAGGAAGATAAAGTTAATATGAGGAATGAATGAGTGAATTATAGATGAGATATTGAATGACTCAACTGCTTATTTTCTTGCTTTTTACAAAAAAAAAAAGTTATAAAGTTTTTGTTGGTGGCGTGTGCATTCTGGCAACCTTAACAATATGTTTTAAAAGTTTTGTGGGTTGGACTATATTGAGGCAGAGGCCTAACAGCATATAGAGTAATATAAAATACTACGTTGACAGGGAGATGAACGGGGTGAGTGAAATCTTTGCCTCATTAAGGTCAGTGGGAGTTTTGCCATTGACTTTAATGGGACCAGGATTTCACCCAGGAATCTAAGCATTTTCTTTCACTAACCTCTGATATCTCTATGCCAGGAGCCAACTTATGGTTGCATGGGAATCTCTTTATTTTTCTGTGTTTAAATTCCGAACCGTAATGCTGCATTAAAGGAGAGTTTGGTTTTATTTGCAGTGGTAAAGTATTAGCTTATCATTGCTCTGATACAGTAACTAAACCAGCAAAAAAGTCATGACACTTAAAATCAAAAAAGTGCTGTAGAGCACGTCATAAATTATTTAATAATGAAGGTGGCTTAAAATAGAAAGTGCTACAGAAATTGGCAACAGTGTGAACATTTGAAAGTCAATTACCTGGGAAGATTATAAATTAATTTGAGATGATGTATTGACCTATTTATCCACCTGTTGTAACTGTATCCATCTACATTATAAAGCAAGAAATTTGAACATTAATTAAAATAAATATATTCACCTTGTGGGAGTAAAATAAGTGTCTGGCATAGTCACATCCTCATTACATTTCTATATGATTGGGGAAAAATATAAAAATCCACAGTATAACTGCTTTCTAAGTGTTTTGCACATGCACAAGTAAGGCTGGCAAAGCTGTCTGAAAATGCCTTGAGAAACAGAAACAAAAAAAAGTAACAAAATCATTTTCCATTTTTGTCACAAGTCTAAAGACACGCCAGACTAAAGGTCAGATTATAACATGAAATTCATGCTACTGTACGAAACAGAGACTTGGCCAAATACAGTGGCTAAAAAAAGATAGGAGACTGCCCGTCACAGATGGCTACGAAATATATTCCACTTTCCATGGAGAGTCAAAATAATGAATGTGAAGGTAAGAGAGCTGACGGAGCAGAACATGTTAGAAAATATCAGCAAAGAAAGAAGGCTCAGTGGCTGGGACATGTACACCATATGGAAATTTGGAAACATGCTAAGCAAGCACTGAATTAGATACAAGAGTGAGGAAAGAGAAAGTGAGGAAGGCCAAGGAAGAACAGTGACAGAATATATTGAATGCTCTGGCATCACCTGGGAAGAACTATCAAGTGACCCAATGGAGGAACTGAACTACCTGATGTGTCAACAGCACAGGAGGCAGTAAGGTAAAGGTAAGGTCTAAAAGGCTAATTTTGAGAGTCTTTTGAAAGTGTGACTTTTAGTGGTTTATAAATGTTCTACCACTGTGGCATGTCTAACTGTGGAAAGCATAATTGGTTAACAAACTCTAGTAGCACAATTGACCTTTCCCACTGCATTTGGATACCATGTGTTTGTAGTGGAAACTTGATCCTTTCGGTCATGTCCTATTGTGCTCATTTGGATACTTTATCATTCTTATTGATGATTTTTTTTCAACTTTTTTTATTTGTACCGACAAAACTCACTGTATAATAATGATTCTCAGCACCTTGTTGAAAGATAGCTGCCCTCTAGGTCTCCAATGTAACCTCTGGTTTTAATATTTAATGACATATCTTTTTTAATAGCTTAGCTATAAATTTTTAGTGCCTCCAGAGATCTCAGCTGAGTACTCTTTGAGCCTGCTGATGCAAAGGCAGCAAATTTCATAGATTGCTCAATTACTTTTTTTTATAACTATTTCTGATAGTGTCTCACATTTACTAGCTGTAAAGGCAATTTCTAACTAATAGCCTAATTTTTTAGAAAACTCCCTTCTTTTGAAATGTAGAGTCATAAGCTATGTCTATGGTGTAGCTGGAGGAGTAATTTACAGCGTGGTTAGACATACCTGTGCTAGCTGTGATCGAACCAGTGCACTAAAATTAGAAGTAGGTATCTGTGGCAGCGTGAAAATGGCAACATACGCCAGCCACCCTAAATGTGATTCTAGCTGACACTGAGGTATGTACTTGGGTAGCTAGACACTCACGCTACCGTGGCTACACTGCTATTTTTAGCATGCTTCCTTGATCAGAACTAGTTCAGGTATGTCTATCAAGGATGGAAATTACACCTCCAGCTCCAGTGTAGACATACTCCATAGTACTACTTCTTCAGATGATCTCCAGTGCAAGGCTGTTGAACCTGATTATACTGTGGTCTGTTACTTAGTGGCACAATCACATATGTACAGTAGCTTAGACTGTAAATTCTCCTGGACAGGGAACCATCTTGTTTGTATGTCTGTACAGTTCCTAGCATAATGGGTCACTGGCCTCTATATGCAACTATAAAACAAACAATGCTTATTAATAACAACAGATCTGGCATTCATAGAATCCTAAAATATCAGGGTTGGAAGGGACCTCAGGAGGTCATCTAGTCCAATCCCCTAGTCAAAGCAGGACCAATCCCCAACTAAATCAAATTCTGTGCCCCAAGATGCAGTGTTGTCACATATTCCAAAATAATGAGTCAGGCCCCCTAAAATCACGAGTTTGAGTTAAAAATGGCAAGATTTTTAAATAATGAATTTGAGATCCTTTTATTGGCTTTCTGGTGTTTGAGTCTTTAGGGTTCATGTTCTCTCAGCATTTCTCCACAGCCATGATGGCAAGAAACTTATTTTAATAACAAAAGAAAGCTAAGAATTTTCACACAATCCCATGATTCCAGGAGCTGGGACTTTAAGGTAAACCCCAAATATCTGCAAGATGCATGAGAAAATCAAGAAAGTTGGCAACATTGAGTTGGTAAATATTTCTTGGAAATTACATACTGCACACACATGATTTGAATTTCAAATACTTTGGTTTTTTAAAGAATGTCTTCAGATGTTCAAATCACGGAAAGATTCAAAGTGTGAAAAACACACTGTATTTGTGTTAGCATAACTGACTGGATGAACAGACTTTTACCAAACTTGTGGACCCCTACCCCTCTCTGCCCCATCCCCTTCCCACACCAGCCTTTGGGCTGACCACAAGCATAGGAAATTTCATCCAAATGGTATTTTTCTCTGAAAGTACCAAGCTTCTGAAAACGGGTTTTACAAATAAACTGCGACTCAACCATACCTCTCTGAAAGATTTAGAATTTGAGTAAAAATTGTTTGACAGGCATTAGCAATATCTGAATAACATTATCAGACATATACTGCCTCAATCAAACATGCTTGAATTCCAGTGCATGCCAAATAACCAAGTAAGCTGCACATTATCTATTTTGTAATCTCTTCTGAATTCCTTGCTTTGGCTGCTCAGTGATGATTGACAGCAAAACTAGAGCTAAGCGTTTCAGTACAGCAAAGCCTGCTGAGAAAGGAATATTGTGCTGGTAAATTTCTGAATCTTGCAAAGAATCAGAAAAGCCTTCCAGGGAAGTAATAATACCTCAAAAGAAAGATGATGCTCTCATATCTGTAATGCTGGAGGTAAAAGATGTGCTATATTGAAAATACTTCAACAGACTGAGTGCCTTCTTGTACGTATTCTCAGAAATACTGTATTCATGGGGGACTCTCCTAATCCATAGCATTCCCCATTCCTAGAATTTAGTTCAGTGTTGTATTCAGAAAGTGCTACCTCCTTCAATGCCATTACCAGATCAGTTAATTAGTTCAAAAGAGATGAGAAGACACAGTATATCTGTACTCATGGGCCTTCTTATAAGCAAAGAGATGCCTGATCCTTGCTGAAGTGGTTTAAATTAGACCAGGGCTCGTCAACCTTTGGCATTCAGCCCATCAGGGAAATCCGCTGGCGGGACGGGACGGTTTGTTTACCTGCAGTGTCCACAAGTTTGGCCGATCGCAGCTCCCACTGGCCATGGTTCACCGTTCCTGGCCAATGGGGGCTGCGGGAAGTGGTGGGCAGCACATCCCCCAGCCCATGCTGCTTCTCACAGCCCCCATTGGCTGGGAACGGCGAACTACGGCCAGTGGGAGCTTCCATCAGCTGAACCTGCGGACGCTGCAGGTAAACAAACCATCCCAGCACGCCAGCAGATTTCCCTGATGGGCTGCATGCCAAAGATTGCCGAGCCCTGAATTAGACCATATTGCCAGTGATTACTTTTCCTTTGCTATTTGACTGAGAGGGCCTAATCAATCTGTCCTGTACCAAAATTAAAAAATCAATTATTTACATTGATTTTAGAATATGGTTAATATTCTTTGACTCATAAAGATGTATTAAATCACTTGATCTGACTTGTTTCTTTGTATTTCTTGACTTGATTTAACTGCCCACAGAGTAATTGAGACCCATACACATAGGATTTTTTGGGACTAAGAAGGAAAGTTACAGGCTATAAATTCATTAGAATAAAATATTTGTGGATTATTATTATATTATGAAAACATTTTAAAATATCTTTCATTTCTTTTACTCTCCTGTCAATATAAAGATACATTTAAATTGTAAATTGATCCAATGCCCATTAAAGCCAATGGAAATCTTTCAGTTACTTTCTGTGGGCTTTGGACCAGAGCCAAATGGCATCTGATTCTGTACTTGCGTGTTTATCAAACCTTTTCTGATGCCACCTCCATTCAGAGCAGAATGATCCAACATGCTAAATAAGCAAATAAAGTACAAAGTTATACCTCACTGTGCCTGTTTCACCTAATATTGCCAAATGCAAAATTATACAACTAGGAATAAGAATACAGGTTATGCTTATAAAATAGGAAACTGTATTTGGGAAAGCAGTGACTTTGAATAGGACTTTGGGGTCATGGTGGATAACCAGCAGAACATGAGCTCCCTGTGCAAAGCTGGAGCCAACAGGGCTATTGTGATCTCTGAATGCAGGGGAAGATCAAATCAGAGTAGGAGGAGGTATTACTTCTATATATGGCATTGATGAGACCACTGTTGGAATACTGTGACTAAGATGGTGAAAAATTGGAGAGGATTCAGAAAGGATCTACGAGAATGATTTGATGTGAGGAAAGCATGAGTTACAATGAGAGAATTAAGGATCTTAGGATTAGATCCACAAAGGAAATTTAGGCATTGCAACATTGAATCTAGCTGTTAGACACCCTGCGGCCTAATGGAATCCTCAGCCCTAAGTGAGGTGTCCAGGCTCTCTGTGCAATGTAGGAGGAGAGACAGACACCTAAGAATGAGGTTCACACAAGCCAGTACATTGAGTAGGCAGCAGCCTAAGCTTGCCTCTAAGGCCTTGTTTACACTAAGGGGAAAAGTCGATCTAAGCTCCACAATTTGAGTTACGTGAATAGCGTAACTCAAATCGATGTCGCTTAGATCTACTTACCGTGGGGTCCACACTACACTACGTCGACGGGAGATGCTCTCCCATCGACACCCCTTACTCTTCGCGATCAGGTGGAATACAAGAGTCAACAGGAGAGTGATCAGTGGTCGATTTAGCGGGTCTTCATTAGTCCCGCTAAATCAACTGCCAATGCATTGATCACTGCAGTATCGATCTTCCGGTAAGTGTAGACAAGGCCCAAGAAATGCCGAGGAGGAGAAGGGTGGGTCCTAAGCCACCCCCCTTAAAGGAAGTTAAGCATCTCTGCTTGGGATTTAGAACTGTGAGCCCTCTCTTGGAATCAGGCCCCTAAGGTCAGTGTTTTCTTGTAAAAACAAAAACAAAAATTAGGAGAAGTCTCCAACCCTCCACCGTTATACCCAGTATCCCACTGGTTAAAGCATTCACTAAGGATATGGGAGACCCAGGTTCAAATTTCAACTCTGTCTGATGTGGAGCAGGGATTTTAACCAAGTCTCCCATCTCTCCCAGGCGAATGCCCTAACCACCATTTTGGGGTGAAGATGTTCCACTTTATATGAAATACTTAGGGATAGTGTGAATGACTCTATAGCCCAGTGGTCGGGGGGCATCCTAAGATACCAGATGCACTCCTTGGCTGGAGAATGAGGAAGCTCCATGCTAGTATAGGATGCTCCAAATGTATTGAATAAGGAGTTGTGGACCTAGAGTTCTGAGACAGGCTATCTACCTGTCCATGTAAAAAAAATTAGTTATGCAAATAACCCAGATATGAAGAATCTGTCATTATTAACCAATTTGAAGGAAAAGGCCTTTTGGCAACAACAAATGAGGGACCAAGAAAGATGGCATTAGACAGACAGGTTTCAGTGGTAGTCATGTTAGTCTGTATCAGCAAAAAAAAATGAGGAGTCCTTGTGGCACCTTAGAGACTAACAAATTTATTTGCGCATAAGCTTTCATGGGCTAGAACCCACTTCATCAGATGTATAAAATAAAAGATACAGGAGCAGGTATAAATACATGAAAGGATCTGGGTTGCTTTACCAAGTGTTGTCAGTCTAACGAGATAAATCAATTAACAGCAGGATACCAAGGCAGGAAAAATAACTTTCGAAGTGGTAATGAGAGTGGCCCATTTCAGACAGTTGACAAGAAGGTGTGAGTAACAGTAGGGGGAAATTAGTATTGGGGAAATTAAGTTTAGGTTTTGTAATGACTCAACCACTCCCAGTCTTAATTCAGGCCTAATCTGATGGTATCTATTTTGCAAATTAATTCCAGTTCTGCAGCTTCATGTTGGAGTCTGTTTTTGAAGTTTTTTTTGTTGAAGAATTGCCACTTTGAGGTCTGTTTTTGAGTGACCAGAGAGATTGAAGTGTTCTCCTGGTTTTTGAATGTTATGATTCCTGATGTCAGATTTGTGTCCATTTATTCTTTTGCATAGAGACTGTCCGATTTGACCAATGTACATGGCAGAGGGGCATTGCTGGCACATGATGACATATATCACATTGGTAGATGTGCAGGTGGCATACAAACAGTGAGATTAGATAAAAACATAAAATACTTTTGCTGAAATCTTGCAATATTGTACTACTTTGTTTCTTAGAATTCAGAATGTGAACCCACAAACCCACAAAAAACAGAGAAAAAAAGAAGGCTGCTTCCTAAAACAGAGAAGCACAACTCACTCCACTTTACTCTAGGCTGGCTGGCTGCAGACTGACTCTGATTGCATGTTTCAGTACAGAACCCTCTGCCAGCAAGCAGGACCAGGAAACCCCCTGAGAATTTAAAGTGATAGATCACAGTTTAAACACAGTTTTTGATACATCACAGGGACTCCATACAGGATTCAGAGTTCATCTTTACAGATCTCATTAGAGGATTAGGACCTAAGCGATACCACACATTCTGCAACTAGATTAATTGACAAAATGGTTAGACTCATAGCACTCAGTGATGCTTTCTGTAGAAGAATATTTTTATTATGGGTTCTTCTAGGATCAATGTGTGGATATTCTCAGTGGGCTAGTACTCATTCGAGGCCACACAACTTTCTTTTATCCTTCCCTAAACTATCTCTTATCTACTCCTCAGTGAAGGTATGGCTGATGTGGTTAGGTCCTATGATGGTGTCCCTTGAATAGATATGTGGACAGAATTGGCACTGGGATTTGTAGCATGGTTTGGTTCCTGGGTTGGTGTCTGTTGTGTGGTGTGTAGTTGCTGCTGGTGGGTATTTGCTTCAGGTTGGGGCTGTCTGTAAGCAAGGACTGGCCTGTCTCCCAAAGTCTGTGAGAGTGAGGGATTGTCCTTCAGGATAGGTCGTAGATCCTTGATGACGTGTTGGAGAGGTTTTAGTTGGGGGCTGTAGGTGACGGCTAGTGGTGTTCTGTTACTTTCTTTGTTGGGCCTGTCTTGTAGTAGGTGACTTCTTGGTACCCTTCTGGCTCTGTCAATCTGTTTCTTCACTTCACCAGGTGGGTATTGTAGTTTTAAGAACGCTTGATAGAGATTCTATAGGTATTTGTCTCTGTCTGTCACTGTCTTGGTTGTATCTTAGAGCTTGGCTGTAGACAATGGATTGTGTGATGTGGGTTGGGTCATTATGAAACCTAAACTTAATTTCCCCCTACTGTTACTCACATCTTCTTGTCAAGTGTCTGTAATGGGCCACTCTCTTATCACTTCAAAAGTTATTTCTAATATATGGAGATGTACCTATCTCATTGAGCTGGAAGGGACCCTGAAAGGTCATTGAGTCTAGCCCCCTGCCTTCACTAGCAGGACCAAGTACTGATGTTGCCCTAGATGGCCCCCTCTAGGATTGAACTCATAAGCCTGGGTTTAGCAGGCTAATGCTCAAACCACTGAGCTATCCCCCCTCCTCTCCTCCCTTGGTATCCTGCTGTTAATTGATTTATCTCATTAGACTGACAACGCTTGGTAAAGCAACCCACATCCTATCATGTATTTATACCTGCTCCTGTATCTTTTACTTCATACATCTGATGAAGTGGGTTCTAGCCCACGAAAGCTTATGTCCAAATAAATTTGTTAGTCTCTAAGCTGCCATATTAGACAGACAAATGTTGAAACCCTGGGTTGCCTTGTGTCACACGAGACAGGAGCATGTAATCTAATAATCCAGTGGTTTGGTCAGTTAGCTGGGAGACTCAGGTTCCAGTCCCTGTGCCAAAGACTATAGGAATAAAAGTACATTAATGTTTAACAGAATCCCAACCTTAGCTTCCCAGGTTATCTGAGTGAACAGAAGCAGTTCATGTAGTGGTATGTCACTCACTGTCATGGAGTAAGAGGAAGTCTGAGAGAGATCTAGTGAGTTCTCCAGCCCAAATAGATATAGATATAATTATCCTATTCTACATAGGTTCTTGTACTGCCCTCATCACTAGTGCCAAGTGCCTTTCAGTAGTGGATTAAGTATTACGTGGCTCACATCTGTCATTTGCAGTTTGTTATCCTTTCACTGGGGAAGAACTGTGTGTGCAGTATAGTGTGGTGTTTTGATAGGTTTTTATTTTTATAAATGTACACACTGCTGTGTTTTCACTAAAGAAGGCAAAGTTGAAGAAATACAACTTGTTCTTGAGTGGAAGGCGGTGAGTTGGCAGGCACTGGTCCTTAGTTCCTGTGGGAGCTTGTACCACAGTCTCAGACTAGTCCTTGTGGAAGCTCTGTGTCCTGACAAGCTTTACCTTTGCAGTAGAAAGTCCCATTGTGCCTGAGGAGTAGAGTTGTGGACTACAGTATTCATCCTGGAGATTTTGGCAATCTTTTTGATCTCCTGGACCCAGGCCATGAGTGCCTTTTGGGTAAAAAAATGAGATTTTGAACTTGACTTGGTATTCTTTGAAAAGCCAATGTAGAGTGGAACACAGGTCTAACATGTTTGTAATTAACTTGTTACATAGGCATTTATGAACTCAACCATTCATTTTTTTCTTACGCTATTCTTGCACTATTTAAATATGTATTGGACCTAGTTCTTGTGTCACTCAAACTAGTGTAATTCCACTGATTTTAATGGAGTTACACTAGTGTCAAAATAGTGCAAAAGGAAAATCAGTCCTAATAGAGCATTTTGGAATAAGAATCAAAAATTAGAAATTTTTATTTGTACTTCCCTAAGTAGTGGAAAGCAATGCAATGGTGCACCTGAAAGCAGATTCTGGCCCACAAGGCAGTTAATGGAAAATGTGCAGAAAAGACTGACAAGAGCCAACCCTGTTAACAAGGGAATTAATGCAGTTCATTCCAGTTCATCACTGCCTTGACTACAGCTCTCTAACATGCTTAACACCTGTGCATTTTGGAGCAGATGCTGGTCTGAGGGGCCGAATGCCACTAGATCAGCAGTTCTCAACAAAGGGTCCGGGGGCCCCTAGGGGACTGCGAGCAAGTTTCAGGGGGTCTGCCAAAATAAACCAGAGACCCGGCTGGTTTTAGACTCGCTGGGGCCCAAGCAATTTAGCTTTGTGGACCCCCCTGTGGTGTGGGGCCCTGGTAATTGCTCTCCTTGCTACCCCATATTACCAGCCGTGGCTTTTAATCTACAGGATATGCAGAAAAACAGTTGATGTAGCATAGGTGGGCCATGGAATTTTTATAGCATGTTGGGTGGGGGAGGGGACTCAGAAAGAAGAAGGTTGAGAGCCCCTGCACTAAATTTATAGGCTAATTAAATGGGGGTTAAACAGAGACCCTCCTGTCTTGGACCATATCTCCCAAATGATGGTCATAAACTCATGGGAGTATTACACCACTTCCACTGCAGATTCTGTGAAATCTTCCAACTCACTTGTTCACAGTGAATTTACATTTAGGAGGTGGAATAATTCTTTGGGTAGGTGGAACATGAGCACTCAAGTGCTGATGCATTTACATATCTTGAAATGTCATATTCTTTGCCTGGCTAAATGGAAGACATTGTAAAGTAACCCTTAATGGATGCAGATCAATCAGTTATCAATCACACAAAGAGGACAAGCAAGTGAAAAGCTGTGACCAATATTTCATAGAGTTTTGTCTTCTTCTGAAAAGCACATGGAATAACAGTTAATGATTTGTCCTCTGCTTTTTGTCACTACCTAAAATCTGAACAGTGTGTGTATGTCCTCGTTTTTTTTATAACATTTTTATTATTTGTATTATAATAGCATCATTATTATTATTTGTTTTACATTAGCAGCAAGAGGCCTCAAATGAGATTGGGGTAGAGTGACCAGATAGCAAGTGTGAAAAATCAGGACGGGGGTGGGGGGCAATAGGCGCCTATATAAGATAAAGTCCCAAATATCAGGACTGTCCCTATAAAATCGGGATATCTGGTCACCCTAGATTGGGGTCCTATTATACTGGGCACTACACATAGAGTGAGAGACAGTTCCTGTCCCAAAAAATTTGTTTCACTAAAATAGATGTGAGAGACAGGAAGAAAAGGCACAGAAAAGTGAATTCACTCACCCACATGGTGGCAAAGCTGGGAATAGAACCCTGATTCTCAGTGTTCTAGCCACTTGACCATGCTGACCTCCACAATCAGAATGTCTTGATTTATACTTGTTAATCTAGTGTGTATATAACTACTCATTTGCATCACCTCATTATGTCACTTCTTACATTACAAAGCAAAGTAAATGTGAGTTAGAGTTAAGGCAGAGGTTTCCAAACTTTTTTCTGGCATACCCCATTTTAATTAATTATTTTCTCCCGGGCTCCAGAGAGCACAGAGGACTCCATTTTGAAGAGCAAAATGGCATCCTATAGTGCATGAGAGATCATGCATGCATGGAGGACACCATTTTGCTCTACAAAATGGCAACCTCAACACAGCGTGACCTCACATGCACCATACAGGTGAGGTCACGCTGCATGGATGATGCTATTTTGCTCTACAAAATGGCATCACCCACACAGCGTGACCTCTTATGTATGGTGTGTGCGAGGTCACACTGTGTGGAGGTTGCCATTTTGTAGAGCAAAATAGTGTCCTTCATGCATGCATGATCTCTCATGTACTGTACATGTGAGGTCATGCTGTGTGAAGCAAAATGGCATCCTATGCAGAGTAGGGATTACAGTAATCCCATCTGCTGATGGTACCACCCCATTTGAGGTTGTGACCCACAGTTTGGAAACTGATGAAGTAAGGCTTTTGTACACCATAACAAGCTTGATATTGTTGCAAGGATTCAGATGTGCTCCACTGAAGAAGAGGGTAGACTGGTTGTTCTGTGGCAACTTTAAATGAATTAAAGTCTCTTAAAGAAAAGTACAGCCGAATATTGAGTACAGCATTCCTTGTGTCATTTAATTTCTTATAAAATTAAATTTATTTTGTCATTTCCAAATTAATATTTAATTATCACTATACTGCAGATTTTTTTATTAAAAACAATCAGCTGCATTTTGTAAGTCTTCAAGGCAAGTCTAGAAGTTTGGGCAGTTGGGTGGGGATCAATTGGAGCTTTTGACACTTCATAAGATTTGGGAACTGTGGGAGAAGCACATTAGCTTGATGTTTCTGTTTAGAAAGTCTGGGAGTGAACAATTAACATGGTTGCCATTTAAATTATCATTAGGTTTCAAAGTTAACAAACAATAGGAGCAGCCCACATCTCTCAGAGCTGTTGTCTCAGATTCTGCATACTCCAGAAGGCATTACATGGATTCACACGAGTTCATGTTTTCTTCTCTACCATCAGGGCTGGAGACTTTTCTGTTTTTAATGAAAGTTTATATTCTGAAACACAGTTCTAGAGCAGATTTTTCAGCCATTGAATTGTGAACTGCATGAAGATTTGTTATAGTATTTATGAGTTGAAATATCAGTTTAGAAAATTCTGTTTTCTGGGCTTTTCATAGCTTCCAAGGCCAGAAGGGACCATTGAGATCATCTAACCTGACCAGCTGTGTAACACAGGCTGTAGAATATTCCCAAAATAATTCCTAGAGCATATTTTCTAGAAAAACATCCAATCTTGATTTAACAATGGTCATGATGGAGAATGCTTCATGACCCTTGGTAAATTGTCACAATGGTTAATTGCTCTCACCATTAAAAATTTACACTTTAATTCCAGTCTTATCTATTCAGAAAAACATTCTCATTCTCTCTCGCAGACACTCAGGCCTTGGCTACACTTGCAGCTGTACAGCACTGTGAGGTAAACCTGTCTTCGTACAGCTGAGTAGGGAAAAGCGCTGCAGTCTGTCCACACTGATGCTGACAGCGCAGTGGCGTGGCCACACTTGCAACATTTGCAGCTGTGTTGGGAGCGGTGCATTATGGGCAGCTATCCCAACATTCATGTGGCTGCAATGTACTTTTCAAAACGGGGGAGGAGGGTGGAGTGTGACAGGGAGTGTGGGGGGAGAGAGAGTGCTTTTTGGAGCGTGTCAGCACTTTATTTTGCAAGTTCTGCACTCCCGGCCCCCTGCTCATTCATTCACTCACTCAAAGCAAACAGCAAACTGTTTGCTTTTTCTCTGTGGTACGAGCTTTGAAACCGGCACTTCCGCATTCCTGCAGCCGGTCACAACAATGGAGAGGATTGGCCACTTGACAAGGTGATTAGTACAGCGCTGCAAGCGTTTACACTCACACCCGTGAGTCGTAGCCACTCCGCTGTATCTCTTATGCTTCTCGGGGACGTGGAGTACCTGCAGCGGTGTACCCAGGGAGATACAGCGCTGTAAGTGCCCTGCCAGTGTGGACGGGGAGTGAGTTACAATGCTGGGGGAGGCTTTACAAGGCAAGTGTAGGCAAGGCCTTACATTCTATTCTATATAGGTTGTTATACCACGTTCATCACCACAGTATCTGAGCACCTTCTCGTAGTGTGTTAAGCAATGTGACTTACACATTTGTCACATGCTGCTTGTTCTTTTATCCTGTCCGCCGAGAGAGAAGCATGTGGAATATTTTGTTTTGGTAGGGTTTTTGGTGTTATACAAATATACCTATTGCTGTGTGCTTATATTAGTTAAGGCAAGGTTAAAGAAATGTGCCTTGCACTTGGAGAGGAAGGTGGTGAGATTTGTGATGGTTCTTTGGGGGAGTTAATTACAGTCTTGGGCTGTTCCTAGGGAAAGTTCCATCTCCCCCATAGATAAGGTTATTGTTGAACATTCCATTGTGCCAAATAGTGTAGTTATTGACCATGGACTTTGACCCAAAGCTTTAAAAAATAATTTCAATATCCTGGGCCCAGGTCTTTATGCAGTTTGAAGATAAGGACTAAGACCTTGAACTTGTCAGAGTTGATCTGAGGCTGTCACTTGGTTGAATGGAAGCTTTCTGTATGGCAGATCATGACTGATTAGTTATTTAAACCTTATTTTCAGAAAAAATAATTGTCATGTGCAAAAATCCCACTGGAAAATAGGTTTTCAGAAAAAAATAACTCCTTTTATCCCAACTGGCCAGATAATTTGGAATGTCTCATGACTCTCTCAAGTTTGAGAAAGGGTCACTTATAAGAAAAGTGCATATAAGAGATGTTTCTAATGTTTATAAGACAGCTAGCCAAAACCTACCAGGATTTAGAATGTGTTAATCTCTCTCCTTCTCATGTGTCAACATGAGTGATGCTTGTGGAGTGTGTGTCTTATTCAGGCAGGACTAGATTCTTGTTGGAAAGGCTCCTGCCACCAGTCAAGATCTTTTTAATGTCCTTAAGCATCAAAATTAATAATAATTTAAAATAAGCAAGGACGATCAGAGAGTAATCTGGGTCATACATCTTTATGGAACACAAAACCAGGATTGATTTATAGATTCTGGTAAAGTTTGTTAATCTTTGTCTCTAATCTGAACCCATAATAAAAATATTTTTCTACAAAAAGCATTGCTTGAGTACTACCAGTCTGACCATTCTTTTTTTCAGTTCATCTAGTTGAAAAATCAAGGCAAAAATGTATTGTCACCTTATCCCTGATCCTCTAAAGGGATCTGTAAGCATGAACTCTTACTTCTGCATCGAGTCCCTGTGATGTATTGCAAACTGTTACAATTATGATCTAGCACTTTAAATTCTCAGACCCCTTCCCAGGCTCTCCTTGCACTGTCTCTGGATCCCAGTCAGTATTTCCCTGCCACTTGCCACAAGGGACTGGGCAGCTGCTTCACAGATGTGGCTGTGAGCACAAGCTCCAGCAGCAGGGTCGGAAGCTTCCCAGCCCCTTTCATACTAAGCTTCAATCTATACTCCCCCCATGTAGGGGGTCGGGAGCCCCCATTTGCTGGTCCTGGACCTGGGCTTGCTGGAGCCAGTCCCAGGGATTTTGCCACTGAGGTGCTGCCACTGCTTCCTGGGAGCTCTCCTGCTTGGGGAAGGAGGCTGCTAGACAACCTGCCCCTGACTGAGCACTTGAGAAAGACCTGGGTCTCCACAGAACAGGCAGAGATCTCCATGAAGGCACTTAATCAGTGGCAAAGGTGGCAAAGGTACAGGAGAAACAATCTCTGGTTTTCCAGCTCAGACTCCTCTGCTGTGCTGCTCCTCAAAAGGGTGAGCAGGGAGCATAGAGTCTCAGCAACTGAGCAGAAAGGAATCATCTCTGCCAATCAAGGCAGATTCTGACAGCCTGCAGATTTAAAGCCCTCCCCCTTCTTTTTCTTCTACTTTAAATTTGCTCTGCAGCACGGAGGAGCTGCTCTGCCTGCAGCTACAGAGGCAGAGGCAAACAAAATCTGATGGTTTCTCAGAGATGGAGCTATACCTCCCTGGCCTCTGATTGATGGATTCGGTCTACCCCCAAGGCTTCATCAAAGAGATCGGTGGGCTTCATTAAAAATAAGAATCAGCCCCCTGCTCTTCCAATTGAGGGAGGTATGTGATTTCTCCTTTTCTCACATTCATTTTTAATTTGTTTAGTCCAAAGCACTTTTTAGTTTCCATAGTGGTGTCCCCCCCAATAGCAGTGGCTACAGATGCATGGAATAATCAATAGAACTTGAAATAAACTATATATTAATTCCATTCCCACCTAACAGCTAGTTAAGCCATATCCTGAACTGTGGCAAGAAGACAGCTGCTATTCTCAAATACAAGAGCTTCCCTCAAGGATAGCCATTCGGCAATGTGCTTAGCCATGTGCCTAACTGAAAGCATATATGAATAGCCCCATTGACTTTAATGGAACTACTGATGCTGAAAGTTAGGCATGTACTTAACTACTTTACTGAGTCAGGGCCCAAGATTGAGTGGGACTGTTATGTTCATGGCATACAAACAGTGAGGTTAGATAAAAACATAAAATACTCTTGCTGAAAGGTTGCAATACTGTATTACTTTGTTTCTTAGAATTCAGAATGTGAACCCACAAAAAACAGAGAAAAAAATAATGCTGCTTCCTAAAACAGAGAGGCACAACTCACCCCACTTTACTCTAGGCTGGCTGACTGCAGACTGACTCTGATTGCATGTTTCGGTACATAACCCCCTGCCAGCAAGCAGGACCAGGAAACCCCCTGATAATTTAAAGTGATAGATCACAGTTTAAACACAGTTTTTGATACACCACAGGGACTCCATACAGGATTCAGAGTTCATCCTTACAGATCTCATTAGAGGATTAGGACCTAAGTGATACCACACATTTTGCCTTGATTTTGCAACTAGATTAATTGACAAAATGGTTAGACTGATAGCACTCAAGTGATGCTTTCTGTAGAAGAATATTTTTATTATGGGTTCTTCTAGGATCAATGTGTGTGGATATTCTCAGTGGGCTAGTACTCATAGAAGGCCACACAACTTTCTTTTATCCTTCCCTAAACTATCTCTTATTCACTCCTCAGTGAAGGTATCTCACCCCAGAAAGATTCTTAGGTCATTCCTATGGGGTCAAGGAATGTCCCAGGAATCTGGTCCAAACAAGAGAGCACTCATAGCATCAACTGCTGAGAGCTCATGGCAATCCAGTATGGACTCAAGGCACTGCTCCAATATCTGGACTTATCTCAAGTGCTGATTATGACAGAAAACACCTCAGCCATTTCATACATCAACAGACAAAGGGAACAAGGTCTACAGTCCTTCAAAGAGAAGCTCACCTCCTGATGACTTGGGCAAAGAAGAATCTGCAGTCAATTTGCTCCCTTCATATCCAAGGCAAAAGTGAATGTTATGGCTGACTGATTCAGAAGGCAATGGAATCGTCTAGAATGGGAACTATACTCAGAAGTATTTCATATCCTGATAAAGAAATTTAGTCTTTCAGCAACAGATCTGTTTGCCTCCCACCTGAATCGCAAGGTTTCATTGTCAATCTCTTGGCAATGAGATCACAACACCAAAGCGATAGATACCTTGTTGAAAAGATAAGGGACTCTTATATTCCTTCCCTCCCTTTTTCTCTCCTCACCAGAATGCTGTAGATCAGGAGAGAAGCAGTACTGGTAATTCAGGTATCCACATTCTGGCCAAGGAGACCTTTGTTCTCTGATCTCCTTGACATGGTACAAACACCTCCCATCTGCTTTCCATCTAGAAGGGATATGATATTAAAAGATCCAATCCACACAGTCTGAGCCTGGCTGCCCGGTTCATGAATAGAGTCTCTCAAGCCGAAGAAGTTATTCAGAGAGCTAATATCCACAATTTTAGCTTCCAGAAATGAATCTTCTAATTCAGCATACTGAAGGGCCTGGCTGAGCTTTAAGCATTGGTGGCAGGACAAAGTCCTCACCCCTCTTCCTCATCTGCATCAGTCACAGATTTGGTAATTTCTTCAAAATGGACTTGGGGTAGGCCTAGCAGTTCAGACTTTCAAAAGTGCAGTGCTGCTTTGTCAAGCATCCTTTGTGCAGTAGACAAGTAATGAATTTCATCTTATCCAGCATTTTTCGTTTGAGAGCAGCACCTCTTCTACAGCTTCCTGATGTTTATAAAATTCTTTTACCTGGTTCTCTATGTCATTATAAGTCCTCTATCTGAACCACTTGTGAAGGTGTCTCATTACTTTCTAACCATTAAAATGGTTTTCTATTCTTGTGGCCATCATGTCTTTTTGCAGTGCTATCGAGACAACTCAAGTTGCAATCTCTATCACTGTCAACTCTCACACATGTTTTCTAATTCTTTAATCATTCTTGTGGTTTTTCTCTGAACCCTCTTCAATTCATCAATATCCTTCTTGAATTGTGGGCACCAGAACTGGACACTGTATTCCAACAGTGTTCATACCAGTGTCAAATACAGAGATAAATAACATTTCTACCCCTACTTGAGGTTCCCCTATTTATGCATCCAAAGATCGCATTAGCCCATTTGGCTAGAGCATCACACTGGATGCTCATGTTCAGCTGGTTATTCACTATGACTCCCAAAGCTTTTTTACTGTCATTACTTCCCAGGAGAGAGCCCTACATCCTTTGATCCTAGATGTATACATTTACATTTAGGGGTATTAAAATTCATATTGTTTGATTGTGCCCCGTTTATGAAGTCATCCAGATTGCTCTGAATCAGTGACCTGTTGTCTTCATTATTTGCCATTCCAATTTTTATGCCATCTGCAAATTTTATCACTGATCATTTTATGTTTTCTTCCAAGTCATTGATAAAAATGCTCAATAGTGTTGAGTTAAGAACTGATCCGTGTTGGACCACACTGGATACACACCTGTGTGATGACAAGTCCCTGCTTATAGTAATGTTTTGAGTCCTACCAGTTAGCCAGTTTTCAATCCATTTAAAAATGTGCCATGTCAATTTTATATCCCTTGCTCTGCAACAAAATTGTTTTATTTAGTCATAATGCTTAATTTTCCTTATTGATATAGAGTGCTTTGATTTTCCTAGGCTATGGAAGTGTCTCAACTGATGATTTCTCAGAGGTGGAACCACACCTCCACTGCCTCTGATTAGCAGATTTGGTCTGCCTCCAAGGCTGCACAGAGCAGAATACCCAATGTCATGGATCTGTAGACCTCATTACTCCAAGGACATTTTCAGATAATACATGGATAAATTTTCCTGTTTTGAGGTGACTATTCCATATACATTGGGAATAGTAATACTTGAAAAAGCATGACAAATTCTTGCCAAAAATACTCATTTAAATAATATTATCCAGGCACTCTACATCAGTGATTCACTATATGAGCAACGTTCTGTAAGTAAAGAGAATAATGGAATGCAATTAAGTTGGATGGGGTTTTGGACAGTGAATCCTGTCTAACTAGACTATTCTCAAGATGCTGACAAAAGTTTTTTTATTAAAGGTAGAACACAAGTGTGCTCTATATGTCAGGGTAGGAGATTGACACAGATGGCCTTCTATAAAGGTTTGATCATATTTTAGTTCTCTGGTATTTGCTTGTGTACAGAGAGGAAATTAATTAAAGGGCGATTCCTGTAATTATTAGTTCATTTAAGGCCTCAACAATTACCGTTTGAAGATTTTCAAATGTCAGTTGAAAATCTGTCTAGCCGGGAGCTTTGTTGACTACTACTGTTTAGATTCACAACATTAACTGGATTGTCAAGCAGAACTCATGAAGCAGGGTTCAGTGAGAGAGAGTAAATATTGTTAATAATCTCTTTATAATAGAGGTGGTGATTTTTTTAGAGATACAAATTGTTCTGTTGCTCATTTTGGTGTCCTGGTGCCTTGTACTAGTTCTAAATTGGGCCCCTTTTTTAGTTGATGGGCAAGGAGTTTATCAACCAATATTCCCTTTTTTCATAGTAATAATATTTAGTCCAATTGAATGTCTTTCTGGTTTGCTTTGTAGGAAGGTTATGGAGTTTGCCTTTTGCCAATGTAAATGTTCTAGAGTATACTGCTCTAGGCAGTTTTTCTGTTTTCATATTTACTTTTTAAATTGGAAGCCATTGAGATTGTGGACTCTATAGCCTTCATAGCATCACATCTACTCCTGTCTTTTATATATTTCATCTGTACTGAGCCTGCCAACTTTGACAGCATTCCTTTAATGTTAAAGGATCTAATTCTGTTTCCAGTTACATTGGTGTAAATCAGAAGAAAATTCATTAAAGTCAATGGGATTACACCAGTATAAAACTAGTATAAATGAAAACAAAATCAGGCCCATGTTGTATAGAGATTTATACATAAAATTGAGCATACCACTAGTGGCATTTGTGTTTCATGAACTATAGCTATTGCCATATGACAGACTCATCTCTATAGTCTTTATGTGGTCCATTTTGGAGTAAAGTAAATTGACCAAGTAAATTGGCCAAGAACACATTTGGCTCTAGGCAGGGTAAGCTTGCACAGTGACATTATTTTACAAAAGTTTTAGCTTTTCAAAGATTAAGGTCTACTCCAGCTGCTTTGTGCCACACTGGTAGTGAAAATTAACCAGAGAATTAACTTAATTGTCTTCCTGGCTATTTTCATTCAGTGTCATTGAGCTGCTCCCATTGAGCAGCTCCCTCAGGCATACTCCAGGAATCCCTGGTTTCAAAATGGCTCTTTAAGGCTCTGAGCAGCCAGAAATAATGTAGAGCACCCCGGAAGCTGCTCTAAACTACACTGGTAACAGATTTTGAACAACCTTTTATCCTCTACATTCCTTAGCTGTGCCAGTCACATTTCAGCAGCAGCTCAGAATATAGCTATAAGTATCTGACTATATTCAAATGTAACATAGTTTTGCTGTTCATTGTCCTTCTTTAATGGAATTAAATGTAATTTACTTTGGAACTCCTCATAACTATGATGAACAATGGGAATGAAAATAGAAGCTGAATAGAAGAAAGCTTTAAAATGTATACAGTGTTAAATGGTATCAGTGTTACATGAGCAACATACTGCTGCTGGGAAAACATGAATAAACCTGTCTAGCTTATAATCTTAAATTTATTCTAGTGGTTTAGTGTCCATGAGAGTCACATGATTCTATCCAGTGGCAGAATTTCACCAGTAATTTGTAAAGCATTTTGAGATCCTTCAAGATAAAAGACAGTATATATATTTTAAAATGATACCTCTATTTTCTGATCAAAGCATTTTTCTTCTCCAGTTCTGCTTCTTTCTTCAAGATCGTATTTCCCCCTACCCTGTCTCTCTTCTCTTGTTGTTCCATATCCAACACTCCTTTTTTGTGTAGCTATACAGTTTATCCAATTTTATTTCTGCACTCTTCACCATGGTATCTGAGCGCACTAAATTACAAAATTTCATGATCTATGTGAGCGTTCCTCACAAAAAAACTATTTTTTTCTCATCTCCTCACATCCAAGATGGGCAGGATTGGTTAGAATTTAGTTTCTCTCTTATTAGCTTTGTGAATGCTACATGGAAATAATAGAAATGTAGGTGCCTAGGGGATTTATGTGCCTTCTGAGTTAGGCAACACCTGAGTGGAAGTTTTGAAAATATCAGTGACATTTAAATGGTGGACGTAGGCACCTAAGTACTTTTGAGGATCTGGGCCTTCACCTCTCTGTGCCTGTTTTCCCATTCAACCTTTGTCTGCCTTGTCTATTTAGACTAAGCACTTAAGGGCAGGGATTGCTTGTGTTTATGTGGTGCCTAGCACAAAGAGGCCCTGATTTTGGTTCTTGGTTGTGCCTCTAGATGCTATTGCAATAGAAATAATAAACAATAATCCAGTTGCATCAATTACACTGTTGGTATAATAGTTAAATAAAAGCATTTCACAGTAATCTGAAGACTTCCTGCTTCTTTGAGAATGCTACACTAGACCTCTCATTTACTCTTGTCTGTGGAGAGCTGGGACATTAAAGTTAATGGGAGTCTTTCCATTGAATTCAGTTGGTCCTTGTATCTGTCCCAAAATTCTGAGGAATTGCTGCCTGCATCACCCAGGAGAGTCACTGTCTTCACATTCCTGGAATATTTTCTCAATGAACTGTGGTAGGGACAGAAGAATGGCTTTCTGCTCTCCTACATGCACACTTGAGTCCTGTGGTTTTTATTTCTTTAATATGACCTCTAATTCATGACTGACATTTAAATTGTTTAATAATATTATTCCCCAGCTGTAGCAGCATGCCCATCAGCTCAAGAAGCTTTCCTGTTCACCTTCAAAAATGTCAACTATTTGACATTCTCAGTAGGGAAACTTCCTCATAGGCGTAATCTCTAATATTCTGTGCTTGTAGAATTCTCTTTTCTGATATTGTTATTATTTTCCGCTGTTTTTTTTCCTGTGATTTTCTGTGAACAAGGTTAAATACCATTCTGTTATATGTAAAAAGTGACAAAGCCCTGTGGCGCCTTATAGACTAACAGACGTATTGGAGCATAAGCTTTCGTGGGTAAATACCCACTTCGTCAGACGCATGTTGTGGAAATTTCCAGAGGCAGGTACAAATATGCAGGCAAGAATCAGTCTAGAGATAATGAGGTTATTTCAATCAGGGAGGATGAGGCCCTCTTCTAGCAGTTGAGGTGTGAACACCAAGGGAGGAGAAACTGCTTTTGTAGTTGGCTAGCCATTCACAGTTGTTTTCCTATTGATAGAATTGCTTTTTTAAATGTAGTTGTCTATAGAGAAGAGTCATTTGTCACCAATGTTTAACAGCCATTTTGATGTCAATCGACTCAATATATAATGCTAATGTTTTTTCTAATATGCCCAGCTGTCTTATTTATCTTATTACTATGCACCATACAATCCTTATAAAACTGTTACATGTTACTGCAGATTCTCCTTATTTGAATGTAGCATTGTTAATACTAGATTAATGAGAAAAGTGTTTCTTATCTTCCTTTTCCATGCCACAGCTGTTGAACTGATAAGTCTTAGCTTTTTCATTTTACCGCATTGATGATTTGTATACTGATGGAATACAACAATATTCACTAAATGAAAACTCTTTTTCTTTCAAACTCTAATGACCTTTCATGGTGTAGTATCAGAATTTTTTTTCAAAACTTAATTTAAGCCTTACATATGGAACACCAACAATTTCTGCAGTGTTCATAAAGTGATTTTTCTACTCAGATTCATGGTAAAGATACCAGATGCCCCAAAGGAAGTTCTCTTCTATGCCTGTGGACAGACAACCTGGCTATATGTGATACCCAAACCTGTACTTAGAACTTCAAATGCTATAGTGAAAACCTCTGCAACAGGAAGTAACATTATTTACTGCCTATTTCTGTTATTGTTACATAGAATCCTAGAAGATTAGGGTTGGAAGAGACCTCAGGAGGTCATCTAGTCCAACCCCCTGTTTAAAGAAGGACCAACATCAACTAAATCATCCCAGCCAGGGCATTGTCAAGCCAGGCCATAAAAACCTCTAAAGATGTAAATCCCACCACCTCCCTAGGTAACTCATTCCAGTGCTTCACCACTCTCCTAGTGAAACAGTGTTTCCTAATATCCAACTTAGACCTCCCACACTGCAACTTGAGACCATTGCTCCTTGTTCTGTCATCTGCCACCACTGAGAACAGCCGAGCTCTATCCTCTTTGGAACCCCTCTTCAGATAGTTGAAGGCTGCTACCAAATCCCCCCTCACTCTTCTCTTCTGCAGACTAAATAAGCCCAGTTCCCTCGGCCTCTCCTTGTAAGTCATGTGCCCAAGTCCCCTAATCATTTTCATTGCCCTCCACTGGACTCTCTCCAATTTGTCCACATCCTTTCTGTAGTGGGGGACCCAAAACTGGAAGCAATACTCCAGGTATGGCCTCACCAGTGCTGAATAGAGGGGAATAATCACTTCCCTTGATCTGCTGGCAATGTTCCTACTAATGCAGCCCAATATGCCATTAGCTTTCTTGGCTACAAGGGCACACTGCTGACTCATATCCAGCTTCTTGTCCACTGTAATCCCCAGGTCCTTTTCTGCAGAACTGCTGCTTAGCCAGTCGTTTCCCAGCCTGTAGCAGTGCATGGGATTCTTCCGTCCTAAGTGCAGGACTCTGCACTTGTCCTTGTTGAACCTTATCAGATTTCTTTTGGCCCAATCGTCTAATTTGTCTAGGTCACTCTGGACCCTATCCCTACCCTCCAGCATATCTACCTCTCCCCCCAGTTTAGTGTCATCCGCAAATTTGCTGGGGTGCAATCTATCCCATCGTCCAGATCATTAATAAAGATGTTGAACAAAACTGGTCCCAGGACCAACTGCTGGGGCACTCCGCTTGATACTGGCTGCCAACTAGACATTGAGCCATTGATCACTACCCGTTGAGCCCGACAATGCTATATTGGTTCACCTTATCCCACAGTAAGCTGTGAATGTAAAACACTGAGAATAAATGTATGCTATAAAATGTAAAAGATAATAAACAGAAAAGTTGCTTATTGATTCTCCGATCACTGCAATTTTATAATCAGAAACCTCTTTAAGAATTGACAGCACAAGTGTTATATTACTTTACATTTTTGATGAAAATCTAATTTTGTGCTATTTATGTGAATTATTTTTACAGAATTTAATAACATTGAATGAACTGCATGCACCTCAGGTCTTTCAACCTGTCCCTTAAACAGTGACCAGGGACAAAATAAAATGAAATACATCTGCAGTGTTTTGGCAGGGAAGCCACTGTATCATTTTCTGAACTGGCCAAGTGAATCAAAACTGGTGGCAGAAGATAGGGGACACAAAGATTAGCAACTTGCTTGTCAGATTTAAATGAGCAGAATTGAGCATTTTACATGTATGCAGATAACAATTCACATTTATATGGTCCCTTTAATCCTGAAGGATCCAAAAACATTTAACAAACTCATTTACAAAAGAACTTGTGGTAAAATAGTTACTCTCATTTCCCTAAAATGTGTTTTCCGGAGAATGTCATACATACTATGGTTGTGCTGTGTTTCCCCAGGCATCTATTCTTGTAATTAATTGTTCTACTGGTTTTGGATAATATCCTAGTTAAATAAGTAACACTTCAGAAATTTAGTTTCTCCATTGAGCTCCCTCAGTTGTTTGCTAAAAATTCTCCCTAATAGGGAAAGGTTGCTTCTATTATTGGATTGGGGTTTACATGGATTTGTTTCAAACTGACCTGCTGTCTGCATATTGGTACATTTCCTATTAGTGCCTTTCCTTCTGGCTACTGATGTACAGTAACTGCTTCCAAGAGGTTTTCTTAAAAAGAATTGCTCAAAATGTGGCCAACAGGACACTGACATTATAGATATTACTATTTATTGAGCATGGACATGTCCTGGCCCTGAACATCAGCGGGTCTAAATAGGAGGTAAAGCTTAGAAATCATACCATGCAATATTGAAAAAAAAATGCCAATAAAGTTAACAATAATGAATACCTATCTTATCTAGCACATTTCATTGCAGAGACTCAACATATCACTGCAGACTTTTGCTAGATGATGCAGAACTTGCATTTTACTCTTCTGTCTTTTTTTTTAATGCTAATGATAAGTGAGGTTTAATTGCATTCGAAAAGCTGACCTGATTTTGTGTCTATTGAACCTGTGTTCATTTGGTATCTAAATTGAATCTTTTAATAAGAGAAATATCATAGTTCCATTCTGACTTTCTTCTTGGATCGTTTTTCTTTTAAATTAAGTGTGACGCTGCACTCCATATGATTTTATGAAAATATGCTAATGAGTGTGAATATAATGTAACTGGAATATGCTTCATGCAAAAAGTCTCTTGTCGGGTATCATTATAAAGCTTATAATCTACTGAGTGTGGTTATCCTATATGTATAAATGTATCATTCTGGTATCTGAAACCAGAAATATGAAATATAACTCTGAGGTCCTGTTGTAATTATGCAAAGTGTGGGCCATTAATGGTGGTTTGGAATCTTGATGGCTCCCATTAACTAGGACAATTGGTTGTAAATGGCACTGTTTACTTGCAAGCCTTCCTGTGAGTCAGGTCAGGAAGAATGAAGGCTTGGAGTCTCACAGGACATGTGATCATGTCACCTGGTACTGGAATCCATCTTAAACCTGCTGCTTTTCCATTTAGAAGGAGGGGTGTGGACACAGAGAGACAAAAGATTCCTGCCTTGTGCCAAAGTTATATAAGGGGATGGAACAGAACAAAGGAGGTGCCAGTCATGAGAAATCACCTAGTTACCAATTGAGCCGGAGCTAACAAGAACTGTACCAGGGGAAAGGATTGGGCCCAGACTAGGAAGGAGTCCAGTCTGTGTAAGAAGCTTATTGGAACATCTCTGAGGGTGAGATTTTATCTGTAATCAGTTTCTTCATGTATTAGGCTTAGACTTGCATGTTTTGCTTTATTTTGCTTGGTAACTTACTTTGTTCTGTCTGTTATTACTGGGAACCACTTAAATCCTACTTTTTATACTTAATAAAATCACTTTTTGCTTATTAATTAACCCAGAGTAAGTAAATAATACCTGAGGGAGCAAACAGCTGTGTATATCTCTCTATCAGTGTTATAAGGAGTGGACAATTTATGAGTTTACCCTGTATAAGCTTTATACAGAGTAAAACAGATTTATCTGGGGTTTAAATCCCATTGGGTGTCTGGGTGCTGGAGACAGGAGCACTTCTTAATCTGTTTCAGTTAAGTTTGCAGCTTTGGGGCGCGTGCTTCATATTAGCATATCTGGTTCAATAAGACAGGGTTTTGGGGGCCCAAACAGGCAGCGAAAATGGGCTCAGAGGTAGTCTCAGCACAACAGGTGACAGTCCCAAGGGGGTCTCTGTGACCAAACCCATCACATTACGTTGTTTACTTTTCTTCTCCTAGGCCTTTCCACTCAGACCACACAGCATGGTGACTCAGCAAAATGTAACAGGCTCACAGGCACAGATAACCCTCAACCTGGGCTGTATACTAGACCTGATGCCGAACAAATTTATTTGCATTTCACATTATTTCTTTGTCATCCCCGGGTGTGATTCAAAAAGGGGACTTAGGCACTGCAACATTCAGCATTGCAGCACCTAATTTGTAGACTCCCTTCTGCCTAGCAGAATGCACCTGAGTTAGACACCCAGGATCCCTATACAATGCATAGAAAGAGACACCTAAAAATAGTATTCCCAAAAGCCAGTGCACTGAGTGAGGAACTGCCTAAACTAGCTAGTAGGCGATGCTGAGAGGGATGTGACCTAAACCCAACTCCTCGAAAGGAGCTAGGCACCTAACTCTGGGCCCAAGGGAGGTACCTGTTTCCACTCAGCATTCACAGCCATGAACCCTCTCCTGGAGTGAGGCACCTAAATCATGACACTCCTTTTTCAAAAGAACAGGAGAAATCAGGAAAGACCCGCCACAGCATACCCCAAAGACCAGTGATCAGGGAACTCACCTACCAGCTGGGAGACCCAAATGCAAATCGCTGCTCCATCTCAGGCAGAGGGGGAATTGAACCAGAGTCTCCCACATCTTGTGTCAGTGATCTAATCACTGGAATAAAAGTAATAAGGGGGGCACCATCTCTTCCTATGTCCTTTGTATGGGTTTAGGCAGACTATGAACATATCTACTGGATCAGGTCCCAAAGCCAAGATAGGCAGGGGAATGTGAATTCCTCTGAGGCTTCAATGTCAGTTAGGCATTGAGCTGCAGGGTGGGATCAAGACTGAGGCAGCTGTGCGCATCCCCAACCACCAAAATGTAGTCACTTTGGTGTCTTTAACAGCAGAAACTCAGGCACCTAGGGACTTTAGGTGCATACAGGGTTAGGCAGCACCTCAGCAGTGGTTTTGTGAATGCCAGTGGTGCCTAAATGGTAGATTGAGGTGCCTGAAGTGGCCATTAGGTGCCTGAATCCCATAAGTGCATAGGGAAAAATTATTATTAAAGGGATTAGTGTTTGTGAGAAATTAGGGCATGGATGTGAACTAGTTGTCTAAGGCTCATTCCAAAGGAAAATGAGGTAAAGTTGGCTGGCGGAGGAAGCAGCCAGATAATATGGTAAGGATAATATCTGCTCCTTGAATTGGGGGGGGGGGGAGGTGTTCACTGTTTGCTGTTGAGGTTTTAGATCAAGGAATTTGGCTGGATTTTTACACTGCTACTAGAAAACCAGAGAGCGTAACCATAGACTTTAAGGCCAGAAGGGACCATTGTAATCATCTAGTCCAGAGGATCTCAAACTGTGGTCCATGGACCACTGGTTGTCCGCGAGCTACATTCAGGTGGTCCGCAGATAGTTCCCTATAAGGTGGGCACAGTGGGTGGCCGCACACAAGAGAATGAAGGGCCACCCACCTAATTAGTGGAGCTATGCAGGTGTGGCTCCATTAATTAGGTGCCTGGACCCTGGAGAAGACACACATGTAATGTGAGGTGGTGGCCTTGTGGGGTAGGTGGGAGGGGGCAGTGGGGTGAGAAGAGTGGGCTGCGGACCGCGGCCACTGGGAGCTGCGGGTGGATGCGCAAATGTAAACAAACTGTCTGGTGGCCCACCAGCGGATTACTCTGATCGGCCGTGTGCAGCCCGCGGGCTGCAGGTTGCCCATCACTGCCCTAAATGCATGACTTTGCACTTTGCACTAGTACATATCATCCCAAAGTGATTTTGACCCAAACATATTCCATTTTATCCATTTCATAACTTCTAATTTCTTTAGTCTACCTCATCTTTAAGATCCAATGCTACTCCAAACCTTTACCTTTCAATTCCTGGCTTTCCTGAACTGCACATACCCATCAATACCTGTATTTCAGTCATGACTACTATTCCATCATGTTTCCATTATCCCTGTAACATCTGGTTTCACTTCCTGCACCAGTAGTTCTAGTTCCTTTATTTTGTTACCCAGTCTCCTTGCATCAGTTTACAGACATCTTAGTTGTTTCTGCTTGGCTTCACCCAGATTCCTCACCAGATTAGGTACAGTCATTTCACTACCAGTATTGCCTACTTGACTGTTACTGTCAGTGGTATCAGCACTGTTTCCTCTTGTTATCCATTCTCTTATCCTCTGTTGTTCCTTTCCCCATTGCTATAGCCTCTTTTACTTGATTTTCCTCCTGCTCAAATTTAGAATCAGATGACCCCTATTGGGCCCTGCCCCCTTTTCTCAGAGTGGATAGGTACAAACTAGTATCAATACAGGGTGCTTCCCTCTGGACTGGCAGCAATGCCCACAGTATTTACAAAGGTGCTTTCAATTGTGGCAGCATACTTGTGACATCACAATGTGATAGACTTTCCTTATCTAGATGATTGGCTTCTGATGGGGAAGTCTCTTTGGGAGGTAATAACATCAACTTCATCTTTGCTCAGTCTTCTAATATCTCTAGGAATCTGCATAAACCTAGAAAAGTCCAATTTAGCTCCAACACACACCATGTAATTCATTTGAGCAACTCAAGACTTGATCAGAGCCAGAGCTTACTTCCCCAAGGACTGGTTTCAATTGATGAATAATCTGATCAATCAGCTCAGAAAAAGTCCACAAACTGGTTCAGTCGTGTCTCTTCCTGCTGGGTTGAATGGGATTGTACATCGAGATAGTGAGTTCTAATTAGTTATCTTTCTATAAAACTTTTTTTTTTTTTTTTTTGCAATGAAGATATAGCCTTAGAAATTAGAGTCTGATCCTGTAAAGTGACCTTGTAGAATTCGGCCCTCATCATTAAAATTCATAAATACTGATATATTCAATTCTAATGCATATAGTAACAAGAATGTGCAAATTATGTATCTTTAATATGTATTAAACAATTTAAGTTATTCTATGATCAGTTAATGCACTTCAGTTAAATTCTCTTTTCTCGAGAATTACATTAGTATCAAACTGAGACACTAGTGAATGACTCTGAATTGAATGCAGTTTTATTTTTTGGATTAGGGTAAATACATTTTAGATGACAAATGGCCCCTACATACTACACAAGAAAGGCTGACTTCTGAGAAGCTTGTTTTGAAGAGATTAATTTGCATTCATAAATAACTTTTACTCATGAGTGACTTTATTTTTCATTACTGAACCTGCTAAACTGTAATAGCATAAAGGAGATCAGAGTATGCAATGGGACTTCCTACTAAAGGTTATCTTGTTCCTGTGAAGATTCTATTGTTGTTAAGAACTTAATAGTCACATTATAGACCAACAGGCTTTGTTTAGTCTGTAGAGATCTCTTTGACATCCAATTAATGTACAAGGTAATGAACACCCATTAGACAGCTGTGATGCTATATTTTGCTGGCCTCTAAGGGACTTCACATGAACATGTACTTTATACAGCAGATTTAAATTTCTAATCAGGTTTATTTTATAATCTTATTTTCAGTATAAATACATCACTGAGTGGTTAAGTTTAACTATTCCTGAGCAAGCAAGTTGACAGTACATAATTCATTCACTGTTCAATGCAAATACTACAAATTCAGTGTACCTGGCCATACCTTTTGAAGTCAGTATGTTCTTTTGATAGATCACTTTTTGTAAATGCCAGTACATGATATATATTGCAAATGTTTGGCATTAGCATTCAAACACATACATTTTAATTTACACGTAAATCTTTTACAAATTAATGCAAAAATAAGTAGCAAATGAAAGATAATTTAATGCCTCCAAAAGCATTATTATAAATCACCATTTGATTGCATATTTCTATAATTTCAGCAATCTCAAAGTAAACATTATATATGTAGATATAAATTGATCAGTTCATATATATATCTCAAAAATGTTTTGTGTTCCAATGCCAATGCCAAACATTTACAATATACATTGTGCACTGTCAACTAGCAGGAAGGCAACACAATGGCTCTAGTTAAGCAACCTCCCAGTAAACACGGTGGGGGTCATTAAGAGTATGTCTACACTGCAATAAAAGAACCGTGGCATGGCCGTACCTGGCCTGGGTCACCTGACTTGGGCTCACAGGACTCAGGCTGTGGGGCTATAACATTGCAGTGTAGTGTTTGGGCTCAAGGCTGGTGCCCGGAATCTAAGGCTTGGTCTACACTACCCCCCTAATTCGAACTAAGGTACGCAACTTCAGCTACGTGAATAACGTAGCTGAAGTTCGAAGTACCTTAGTTCGAATTAGTTCGAACTTACCTTGGTCCACACGCGGCAGGCAGGCTCCCCCGTCGACTCCGCGGTACTCCTCTCGGCGAGCTGGAGTACCGCAGTCGACGGCGAGCACTTCCGGGTTCGACTTATCGCGTCCAGACTAGACGCGATAAGTCGAACCCAGAAGTTCGATTTCCAGCTGTCGAACTAGCGGGTAAGTGTAGCCAAGGCCTAAGACCCCAAGAGCGGGGAGGCTCCAGCCCAAGTCCAAACATTTATATTACAATTGTATAGCCCCGCAGCCCAAGTCCCACAAGCCTGAGACAGCTGACCTGGGCTCTGAGACTGGGTGCTGTGGCTTTTTTAGAAGACTTGTTTTGCCAAGGCTGGGGACCAAAGCTTAAAAGGACACTAAATAGTTAAAAAGTCACTCTCTGAAGAGAGTGGGGAGGCAGTTGTCGGCACTTTTCACAGAGAACAGACTGACATAGAGAGATAACCTTTACTGAGGGTCTGAAGAAGCAAAACCTGTCTGGCCCACTATGACAGGGTAAGATAGACATGTATGCAGCCATTTCCTTGTTTTAAAATCTTTTTTTTCTTATGTTATGCTTTGTTCCTGCTGCTAAGTTTAAACAATACCATGTTTTAAGAAAGCTGTTCAGTCATCTGTATTAACCATTGGTCACAAGCTCTGAAAGCTAGAGGAGAATAGGGTGATAAGTAATAGCCAACAGGGACTTGTCAAGAACAAATCATGCCAAACTAACCTAATTTTCTTCTTTTTTTGGGGGGGGGGGGGAGGTACTGGCTTAGTGGGTAGGAGGGAAGCAGTAGACATGATATATCTTGAGTTTAGTAAACAAACTAGGGAAATGTTGTCTAAAGGTTGAAAAGGGGTCCTTATCTATGGTTTGCTGCCAGACTGGGAGGATGCATCCAGTGAGGTCCTACAAGGGTCTGTGCTGGGTCCAGTACTAGTCAATATTTTTATTAATAGGGTGACCAGACAGCAAGTGTGAAAAATCAGGACAGAGGGTGGGTGGGGGGGGGTAAGAGGTACCCATGTAAGAAAAAGTCCCAAATATCAGGACTGTCCCTATAAAATCAGGACATCCAGTCACCCTACTTATTAATGACTTGGATAATGGAGTGGAGAATTGGTCTGACATTTGTGGCTGACACTAAACTCGGAAGGTAGCAAGCCCATTGGAGGAGAGGATTAGAATTCAAAATGACTTTGATAGATTGGAGAATTGGTCTGAAATCAACAAGATGAAATTCAGTAAAGGGCAAAGTACTAAACTTAGGAAGGAAAAATCAAATGCACAAATAGAAAATAGGGAATAACTGACTAGGCAATAGTGCTGCAGAAAAGGATTTGGGGGTTATAATGGATCAAAAACAAAAATATGTGCCAGCAATGTGATGAAGTTGCAAAAATGCTAATATTCTGGGGTGTATTAACAGAATATTGTATGTCAGACACAGGAATTAATTGTCCCACTCTAGTCAGCACTAGTGAGGCCTCAGCTGAAGTACTGTGCCCAGTCTGGGGCACCATACTTAAAGAAAGATATGGACAAATTGGAGAGAGTCCAGAGGAGAGCAACAAAAATGATAAAAGGTTTAGAAAACCTGACCTCTGAGGAAAGGTTAAAAAAAAATCTGGGTATGTTTAGTTTTGAGAAAATACTGCATATGTTCAAGTATGTTAAGGGTTGTTATAAAAAGGACAGTTATCAATTGTTCTCCATGTTCATTGAAGGTAGGACAAAAGGTAATTGGCTTAATCTGTTGCAAAGACAATTTAGGTTAGATATTAGCACACACTTTCTATCTGTAAAGATATTTAAGTACTGGAACAGGTACCAATGGTAGCTTTGGAATCCCCATTCTTGAAGATTTTTAAGAACAGGAGACAAACACCTGTCAGGGATGGTCTAGGTAAACTTTGTCCTGGAGGGATGGACTAGATGACCTATTGAGGTCTCTTCCAGCCCTACATTTCTATGATGCTATGAAAGGGAAGCTCAAACCTGCTGAGCCTGCTGGGGTCTGCTGAGTAATCATGGTTGGCAAACAGGGTACTATAATCCTGAGCCCAGTCTGAGAGGCATAGAATTGTGGGATTCTGCCCCAGGAGATGTTAAGGCACAAGGCCTGTGGCTGAGGGGTTGTTCTCAGCAAGACAAAGAGTAGACAGAGGTGCAGATAGCCCTGTAACCATGACATATTGGTGTTAGCATGGTGGGATGAATGCGACTGGTGAATTTCTAATAAACGACATCAGCAGTAAAAACAAGCACTGTAGAAGGAAAAAGTAAGAAAAAGTGTCTTGTATTCTTTGCAGGAAGAGAATAGGAAAAAACATTCTGGAAGAATGAGTTAGAAACTGCTTTTGAAAAGGTAACTTGCAGAGTTGTGTAGTGAAAGGAAACCAGACTTAAAAACCTGATAAAGACACAGGTGGTGGGCCTGCTGTATTTGAATAAGGAGAGAAGGAATCAGGGTCCAGACCTGGGTGAGGACTCAGGGGAAGGGCACAGTTGACCAGCAGAGGCTGGGAGAGACAGAGACAGAATGGACCAAGACCAGGAGAGACTGAGCAGGTCAGCTTCCCCGAGGGAAGCAGCCAGGAGGGCGATGGGAGTGTATGCAGTGACTGGAGCAGGAATCCGGCCCTGTCCTGACTGGGTTCTCTGAGCCAGCAGGTACTGCTGCACCAGACACAGGGAATTAGCCTGGGAAGTGATCACTGTGCTCTGACTGGATCTGTTGGATCCAAAAAGAAGTTAGTGCTGTCCTTGTCAAGAACAGCTATATGCCTCAGGTACTTAGATTGCCCTTGCTATTGTAGTGTCCAAGCAACTCATAGTCTTAATGTATTTAAAGACTCACACTAGCCTTACAAGATAAAGAAATGCTGTTATCCCCTTTTTACAGATGAGGGAACAGAGGTACAGAAGGATAAAAAATTTGCTCCAGGTCGCTCAGGAATTCTGTTGCAAAGCAGGGAGTTGCACTCAGATTTCAGGCTTGTGCCCTAACCACTGGACCATCCATGAACTCATATAGAGCAAAGAACTGTGTGGGACTTTGTCATGTAGTTGCCACCAGGGTTGGAGTAGCCCGCTAGTAGTGAGTAGCTAGTAGTGAGAAGCACTATTCCAACAGCAGGGGAGGGGCCCTTCACTGGGAGGCACCACGAACAGATCTTTCCTAGAAAACCCACAAGTTACCTGTCACATTTTCAGAGTAATTGCACCTATTTTCACCCTCCATGGGCTATCAAGGGCACCCACTTAGAGGTTTCCAGCTCCCAGCCATCACCTACCTTGGGCAGAGACCTGCATCTCATTCCTTCCTGACCAGGGGTTTTAAGGCTGCACAGGTCCCTGGATTTCCACTCTGATATCCCCTGTAAACCAGATTGCCTAAACAGGCCAGCATCTGTGTTTTGCTTTCTCTCCAAAGGCTATGACCAATATGTTATCTGCAGATATAAGTTACCACACAGCTCCTTCTAAGCAAGCGCATTTATTCTTAAGGTAAAACATCACAGAGAAAATATATGAAAACAATAAAAGAACCTACATGCATGCTAAAGAGTTTACCACAGGTCACCCCCTGACTCCAGCTTAGGGCTCTGGAAGGTTTTAGTCCTTCAAAACCCACAACTGGGTTTTCCTCATGACCACAAGTTTTTCAGGGTTACACTTAAAATACTGCATCGGCACAGTTGCACCAATGCAGCTGTGCCACTGAAGTAGCGCTTTAATGAAGACGCTCTACACCGATGGGAGAGAGTTCTCTCATCAGCGTAGTTAATCCACTTTCCTGAGAGGTGGTAACTATGTCATTACCAAAGCTCTCCCGCCAATATAGCGCTGTCTACACAGAGGGCTAGGCCAGCATAACTATGTCACTCAGTGGTGTGGATTTTTCACACCCCTGAGCGAAGCAGTTATACTAATATAGGACTGTAGTGGAGACCAGACCTGAGATCAAGATCCACAAGGAAGGCTGGGAAGATGAGTCATTTCTTCATACAGCTCAGGCCTTTGATCTTGGCCTTTTGTAACTGGTAATCATCACACAATAAACCTCTCCTCAGGGTGTAGTTTCAAAGGCTAGATGTTTGCATAACAGGAGCTGGGGAAGTTGCATTAACCTCTCCTTAGGGAATCCCTAGGAAATCCACTTAACGCTTATTGTCCCAGAAGTCCATTCTTGACTCACACATTTTCAATATAGTCTTTTGAATTCCCACTTCTTCCATCAGTCACATCTCCCCCTCTAGAGAGGTTACCTACAATCCCAGCCCACAAATAATATATACATTTAATACTGTAAGGTCTTTCAAGGATATTGCAGGAAATTTCCATATCTTGCCTTTAATAGAGTAATGGACTTGGTAGGGCACTAGTCCTGAGGAGTCCTAACACTTGGTGGGACTGCGCCCCAGGAGCCAAGTTAGAAATGGTGACGTTTTACTATGACATGTCATGGTGCATGCCACTTTCAACCTTTCTCTTTTGTGTCTGCTCTGGTAAAATATTACTGCATTTTAGCCATGTGTCTAAGGCCTTGTCTACAGTGGCAAGTTTCTGTGGTAGAGAGATAGCTCAGTGGTTTGAGCATTGGCCTGCTAAACCCAGCATTGAGAGTTCAATCCTTAAGGGGGCCATTTAGGGATCTGGGGCAAAAATCTGTCTGGGGATTATTGGTCCTGCTTTGAGCAGGGGGTTGGACTAGATGACATCCTGAGGTCCCTTCCAACCCTGGTATTCTATGATTCTATAGCAGCTTTCTGCAGTGTAACTCCTGAGGTGTACATGCTGCCAAGCCACTTTGTGTGCAGAAACTCCTCAGTCGCAGTGCTGCAAAAAAAACACCTCCATGAGAGTCGTAAGCAGGAGCGGTGCCAGGGTTTTTGCCACTCTAGGCGGCAGCGCTCCTCCTCAGAACATTCGGAGCGAGTGAAGGAAGTGCCCCGAAAACGTGGAGCGGAAGGACCCCCGCCGCTGAATTGCCGCTGGGGACGGCAAAATGCTGCCACCCTAGGCGACCGTCTAGGGTCGCCTAGTGGAAGCGCCGGCCCTGGTTGTAAGCCTTACAGTGCAGATGATCCAGCGCTTTATTGGCAGTGTAAACACATTACAGTGCAGAAAGCAATCAATTGGCCTCTGGAAGTGTCCCATAATTCCTCAAGTGGCCACTCTGCTCATTGTTTTGGACATGTGCCCCTCCCCTTTCAAAGCCCCGTTTCTGACAGCCCTTGCGTGCTGTGCTGATCTGCTCCGGGACACAAAGCAAACCATTAATGGGGAATGCTCATGCTGTTGAACACAGAGGCAGGCAGGCGTGTGTGTGTGTGTGTATGTGTGGTGTGTGTGTGTGTGTGTGTGAGAGAGAGAGAGAGAGAGAGAGATTGCTATGCAGAGAGCTGGGGAGGTAGGTGGGGTTTCCACCTCAGGACTGGTTGTTTCCTGCCGCTGTCTGAACTTACAAGCCAGCATGCTGACACACTCTCTGTCCCCCAAAACACACTGTCTCTCCTCCTCCCTTCCATACACACACACTAGGGTTACCATACGTCCTCTTTTTCCCGGACATGTCCGGCTTTTCGGCACTCAAACCCCCGTCTGGGGGGAATTGCCAAAAAGCCGAAAATGTCCGGGAAAATGGCGGCTCTGCTCTTCCCCTGACTCTTCGGCTCTGTTTAAGAGCCGAGCTGCCCGAGCACTATGGGCTTCAGGCAGCCCCCTTGCCTCCGGACCCTGCGCCGCCGGAGCCCGGGAGGGGAAATGCCCGGCCGGGGGCGCAGGGTCCGGAGGCATGGGGGCTGCCCGAAGCCGGTAGCGCTGGGGCAGCTCAGCTCTTAAACAGAGCCGAAGAGTCAGGGGAGGAGCAGAGCC
>NC_048300.1:129695795-129754852 GCF_013100865.1 Trachemys scripta elegans | reverse complement strand
GGGCTCCAGCTGAGCTGGGGAAGCGCCGGCCGGGGGCGCAGGGTCTGGGGGCTGCCCGGCAAACCGTGAAACCGGTAGCACTCGGGCAGCCCTTTCCGCGTGTCTGGGAGTGGGAGGGAGGAGGGGCGGAGTTAGGGCAGGGAAAGGGCGGAGTTGGGGCGGGGCTGGGGCTGGGGAAATGGGCGGGGCCAGGGCCCATGGAGGGTCCTCTTTTTTTATTTAATAGATATGGTAACCCTAACACACACTCCCTGTCACACACTCTGCCCAGCCCCGACTTCAATTGAAAAGCAGCTGGCAGCCTAGTAGGATGCCCTGGAACAGTGGGATTGGGAAACCTGCATCATGTGACGCTGTGCCTGCCCCATGAGGCATTGCAAATCCTCCCAAAGCACCCTGCTGCCAGTTGCACAGCGGGATAGCTACCACAATGCACTGCTGTCTTTGCCGTTGCAAGAGCTGCTAATGTAGATGCGCGTCACCGTCACAAGGGGCACAGTGTGGACACGCAACAGTGGTTTAATTCCAGCGCTTTAATAAAAGTGGTATAACTTGTTGCACAGAAACTTGCCAGTGTAAATATACCTTTAGAGTATGTCTTCACTAGCAACATTAAAGCGCTGCTGTGGCAGCACAGCCGTGGCAGCGCTTTGACATGGTTGAGTAGTCGCAGCACCAGCACTGGGAGAGAGCTCTCCCAGCGCTGTAAAAAACCAAGGGGAGTAGCTGCCAGCACTGGGAGCGCGGCTCTAGTGCTGGGGCATGTCTACACTGCTACTTTACAGCGCTGAAACGTGCTGCACTCAGGGGGTGTTTTTTCACACCCCTGAGCGAGAAAGTTGCAGTGCTGTAAAGTGGCAGTGTAGACAAGGGCTTAGTGATTACTGGGAACCCCCAAGGCTAGAGCTTATAGGACCTAGCAGCTGAGATTCCTTCAGCACTTATCCATAAGTTACCGTACAGCTACCAGGCTACTGAGTACCTTAAGAAGTTGGGTGTACCACAGCTGTATTAATTACAGCAACACCCCTATGAGATTATTTGTCCAGGAAGCTGAACATTATGCTTTAGAATATTGATTTAGAGCATATTTTAAATATTGTTTTCTTATTGTGCGAGTTGGAATTTATCCTTTTGTTAAAAAAAAAAAGCATATAACCTTGTTCTCAAAATAAAAATGCCACAAGATATAATGCCTGAATAATAATAGTACTTCTGGCTTGTGTAACATTCTGATCTGTCCCCACAGATGCAGAATACTTTTAATTTTGGGATTAGCTCCAAAGAGAAATCATTTCAAGTTGACTAGCCAAACAGAAAACTAGGGGCCAGATCTTCAGATGGTGTACCTCAGTGTAAATTTATGCCAGCATAGGATCTGGTCCTAGGACTCTTGGATTTTGGAAGCAATAGTCTCCTTGGTTCTGCCACATACATATTTCATAAGAGTTTAAAAATATTTTATCCTAAATTATTACAACGTGGTGGTTATATTTATATTTTTAAATAAACAGGACCATAAAAGTAACTGTAAATTTGTTTTAAAAAGTGAAATGCTACTGCTGTGTGTCTTCTAATATTCCCCCCCTCCTTCTGTTTTTTTAAAGGACAGTGTGTATTTTGGCCAGTTAAACAAAATACCCTTGCTTATTTTCGCAGAAGTGTTTGTTCTTCTGTTGGTGTTCATGAGACTAACTCTGAACTCCCATTAATGTTAATGAAAGTTACTGACACAAATCCTCTGAGTACCAAGAGGAGAGAGATTCCAGAATGTTTTATTCTTAATAGAAGACATGAGATTTGTTTCAGTTTGCTTCAAGGACTCTTCTCTAATACACTGTTCGTTAATGCTGCAACAGATGCGTTAAGGCATTTTAAAAGCTAAAACAATTTGCTGTTGAAGCAATCGAGACGTTTAGGCTGACATTTTGCTAATCTCAAACTGTGGTGCCATCTAGTGGCCATATATTTAGCACATTCTATTCTATTCGGTCTCATCACTGTAGGATCTCAGTATATTAGTAGTATATTAAGTGAAGTGACTGACTTCTGTCACACCTGGTTCATTCTCTCTCTCTCTCTCTCTTCCCTCCCCCAGGGGAGATTAATAAAGGTAGATAAATATAAAGCTATCATAGATGAATTTTAGAAAAAGGTTTGGTTATAAACAATTATGGTTTTCTGACTGCCTGTATTTATTAATTGTGAAAAACCATAGACATTACAGAATTTCTGGAAGTGTTTACTGGGTTTCATTTATTTGCAGTTGGATTTTTGTGGCTTTTTTATAAATTGAAAATTAATGACTAAGGGCCAAATCCTTGTTTTACAGAGATCTACCCATGCATTTTTGCATGTCAGCTAACCACACTCGGAATGGTCTTTTATTACTTGACCCTTCACTTTGGATGCTGTGGATCTGACTTGGAGGTGGGGAGGGGCACTTTGGAGATTTGCACAACTCTGCCCTTAGGATTAGATCCACAACAGGGACATAGGGTACATCATCTACATGTCAAGCTGGAGATGTAAATTCCAACTCAAGTAGATGTACTGCGCTAGCTCTGATTAAGCTAGTGCACTAACAGGATAGTGTAGCCATGGCGGCGCAAATGGCAGGTGGGGATAGACACCCCAAGTATGTACCCTAGCATCTTGGGTGGATATGTTCTTGGAGCAACTGGTGCCTCCTGCCACTTGTGCTGCCTTGGCTACCTGTGCTAGCTTGATCAGAACTAGAGCAGGTATGTCTCGTCTAGTTGGAATTACACCTCCCACTTGAAGTGTGGACATATGCTTAGTCTCAGCATTGCAACACCTAACTTTACATGCTTTGTCACCTACTGGAATCCATAGCTCCAAGTTAGGTGTCCAGGCTGACTATACCATCTCTGGGGAGAGTTAGGTCCCTAAGAATGGGATTCACAAAATTCCAGCAAGCTGAGCAGACAGCCACCTAAACTAGCCAATGGGACATGCTTAGGAGAATGGGAGTACTTGTGGCACCTTAGAGACTAACACATTTATTTGAGCATAAGCTTTCGTGGGCTTTAGGAGAATGTGTGGCCTAATCCCTGCAAAGGGATTTAGGCCCCTACACCCAGATTGGAGGTAGGTACCTATCTCCACTTATAATTCACAGCTGTGAATCCTCTCCAGATCTTAGGAACCCAAGCCCTTTCTTGCAAAAACAACTGAGGAAATGGTGGTGCTCTTCTAGCCTTTATCCCAGTGATTAGGGTACTCACCCAGGATGTGGAAGACCAGGCTCAAATTGCTTTCAACTGTACCCTGATCACAGATATAGACTGAAGTAAAACTTTGGAAATAATGTTTATTTTTAGTGTACTACATATCTCTAAGTTTTTTCCTTTAAAACTTTGTAGTGGCTGTAAGACTTGGCACATTAAAGCCTTTCTGATAATAAATACAAAATAAAGAAGGTTTTTTGTTGATTGGACTAAAAGTTAAAACACCTCTATTGCATGTTTGCCTTTGCCATGCCACCTAGAGAGAATGCCATTTGTCAGATAGCGTGGGCTGGAATTAAATCCATTAGAGAAGAGAGAAAAAGAGAGACAGTTCACATAATAATTAATTTGCCCTTTTCTGCTCAACTCATTTTATACTTCAGTATTTTTCCTGTGACTTTTGCACTTTCACCTGTGTAGGGCCAGGCACAATATGACCCTTAATATTAGCTCTTGGCTAAATTCTGCCTGGTTCTTACATTGACTGCATTAATAGGAGTGCAGAGGCTGCTGCTCCTTCTCTACTTGCGGGTCCACCATGCCCAAAACGGGGTGGGGAGGATGAATGCCTCCCCATTTATTCCAGGCTTAAGCCACAGGATCGTGATAGGGGGTGTGTTCCTCTGGCACACTTGGGAATTATGCTCATCCATTAAGGGCATGGAAGATTACCTCAATGTCCTATCAAAACTAATCACTCTGGCTTGTGTTTGGAATCTTGGGTATTGTCAATGAACTTGATGGGTTCAAGATCAAGAATTACTAGCAGAAAATATTCAGGAAATAATTCTGAGAAAATCAGAAGTTTTGTGAAGACCATTTGCGAGTAGAAACAGAGGTGAAATTGGATGAATAAATTCTTCACTGCAAATTATTTGCTCATCTCAGAATAGGTCCCAAACAAGTCAGAAAAATGAAACCCCATCTTTTTCTCCCTGTAACATATTAACCAAATAGATGGAAATGAAAACACACTACAGAAACAGCATATACCCACTTTGTTTTATCTCCAAAGATAAACTGTAGGCAATTTATACTCAGTCACTCACAGACAAATAAAATCAGATAATTGTTGTCCCCAAAGTTCCTTTTTTGTTTTTTCTTTAAAAGTAGAATATTCCCACAAGATGCCACTTTTTTATGCTCTAAAATATACTGGAATGCATTAATCTCAAGCCAACTGACAAGAAAGAGAATGATAAAAAATGACAACCAAACTGTTAATGACATCGCATTCATCCCAGCTAAACTGGGAAATAGAGAGAAATAGAAACCTTCACAGAGTAGCAGCTGTCCAATTAAATTGAGCAGATCACAGGAGAAATATTCAGTTCCTTTTCCCCCACACTCAGATTCACTTGCCTTTAAAACCTGAGGGCTTTTATATAAAATCATACTTCTTATTAGGTGCTTTTAAATTATTTGAGCTTTTTTGATCCAAATGTAGCTGGAAGAGAAGAGAATGGCAATGAAATACTGAGATGCGGCAGCCATGCAGTTAATGCATTATTCACATTCCCTCTAACCCAGAAAATTGGAAAAGAGAGAGAAGAAAGAAACCCACACACCAGGCCAGATTCTCCTTCTCCCTGACATAGGAGGGCATTCTCCTGCTTCAGGCCACATAAGGGAGATAGAGTATGAGTCCCTGAGTCCTGGGAAGTACAGAAACAATTCTCCCTCCCTACTTCCCCAAAGGTACTTGATCCCCAAAAGAGGACAGAGAGTGGGTGGATTATGTTCCACCTCCCCCATTTTATTAGAGTAACTTACTGCAAAAGTGACCCATTGACACTATTACAATGAAATAACCTTTGGACTGAATATATACAAAAGTGTTATTGCAGCTCCTCTGTTAACATGCATAGGACCATAAAAAACAACCATGATTCTTTACAAAAACAAAACTATTAGGAGAAATAGGTAACATATTTCAGTGAGCTGTTTTATGGAAGCAGGACACCAATATATTTTTCATGAGCTATTTTATGGAAGCCTGACTCCAGATATTTATCACCCTCTTTTTTCCAGTTGTGTCAACCCTCCTGTATTCACTTCTCTATTAAAGGTGTATGTATTTGGTAGTTTATTTAGCCATAAGAACTCACTGAGTGAAGTGCTGAGAACCCGCAACTTCTATTGAAGTCAGAACCAGGGGGTCAAGTAGGACTTAGGTAAATCCTTCAAGTTAAGCACATGCTTAATTGCTTTCTAGAATCAGGGTCTAAATTCACTATCAACCTCCATTTTATATTATTAACCACCATTACTAAAGTCCAATAGACTGAGAACACGTAATCTAGGAGAGGAGTGGTATCTTTGCTAGGCTTTTACATATTCCATAGTTCCTGACTACGGATTACACAACAAGCTTTCTTGATGTTGTTATCCTCTTTTAACGTTTGTCACATTGCTTTAAGCTAACCTCAAAGAAATTATTGTAGTGCCAATAGCATCTATTTAAAATTTTATTCTGAAAAAAAAGTAAGTGGAGTGAAGTGGAAACATTTTGATGGCCTGTCACATAGCAATTGGTTTAATTGGCTATAACTATTTTAGTTCACTTTTCCATTTGTCCTTGATTTTGTGACTGAGGGGGATTCGTTGTACAATTTAGACATCTTAGCAGCAGCACCTTTGTAACTTTCAGACCAACTCTATTGTAATGTTCTGATTCTGGGCATTTTTTCCTCCTTGCTGAGTGGTTGTTTTCTCTAATTCCTTCCCACTCAGTGCCTGTGCTACAACTTCATTCTCTGTGCCTCCCATCTTCCCTTCTCTCTTCCCCCTCAAATTTTCTTTCCTCTGCCTAGTTCTCACACTCTTATGAGCTCATTATCTCACCATACCCTTTACCCATACTAATATCCACACTATGTATAATTTGGGGGGAAAGGGAGGGAAACAAAAAAATTTTTAAAAATGGAACTAACATATTTGCCACCTTCCACTCAGATCACTCTGCTTATATATTACATCTCTCCATCACCCTTCTTCTATCTTGTCTATATAAGACAGCATTGTCTTATATATAACATAACATATTATAATATAACAGATTATATGTTTGTTCAATGCCTGGCACAACAAGGATCATATCTGAATTTGGCACTTTTAGATGCTACTGGAATAGAAATTAATAGTCATGTGAAATGACACTCGATAAATTCAAACATTAGCTGGGCCATATCTACACTGGAGAAATAGGTTGTGTTTTAAAACATTAGCTGATTTGTAGACAAGGTTTGATCCCTTAAAAAAGTGTTAGCTGGCTGTTGTCCGTCCTAGGAGGAACCTTGTGTTGACTGCAACCAGCTAATCACTTGGAACCAGGGCTGGTGCTACCATTTAGGCAAACTAGGTGGTTGCCTAGGGCGCCAAGATTTGGGGGCGCCAAAAAGCGGTGCCTCCAATTTTTTTTTACATCATTCCTACGCCCCCTCCCCGAGCGCGCGGTCGCCGCTCCACTTCTCCCGCCTCCCAGGCTTGCAGCGCCAATCAGCTGTTTGGCACCGCAAGCCGCAAGCCTGGGGGGAGCAGAGGTGAGCTGGGGTGGGGAGCTGCCACATGGCTCCCTGGGCCAGGGGGGTGGGGAGCTGCCACGGGGGGTGCCTCGGGGGGGAAGGGAGGGGTTGCCGCAGGACTCCCAACCCCAGTTCACCTCTGCTACGCTCCCTCCATCGCCAAAAAGCGGTGCCTCCAATTTTTTTTTACATCATTCCTACGCCCCCTCCCCGAGCGCGCGGTTGCTGCTCCACTTCTCCCACCTCCCAGGCTTGTGGTGCCAATCAGCAGTTTGGCGCCACAAGCCTGGGAGGGGAGGAGAATTAGAGCGTGGGCAGCGTGCTCGGGGAGGAGGCGGAGCAGAGGTGAGCTGGGGTCGGGAGCTGCTGCACGGCTACCTGGGGGGGAGCTACCATGGGGGGGCACTTCAGGGTGGAGGGGGGGCGGGGAGCTGCCACAGGGCTGTGGGGAGGGAGGCGCAAGGTGGAAATTTCTCCTAGGGCGCGAAACTTCCTTGCACCGGCCCTGCTTGGTACACCTATTGAACGATCTCTTTCCTAGAGTAGATATGACTTGGAGAATAATTGGCATTTTATCACATTTTTTTAAAGTATGTACATGATTAATGCGCATCTGTTGTGTGGGGAAAAAGAAGATATGTGATACTGACAAGAGATGTTGTATACACCTACACTACGCTGTTAGCATCATTACATATAAAAAGCTACATAATGATACTATCAAAGTAGTGTAGGTGTGAACAATATATCTTGCCATTATCACATATCTTGTGCATGGTTAAAATCTCAAATATTTCTTGCTAAGGAGGTAGGGCAAAATCTATACAACTCATATCTGGCCTGCTAGTTGTTTGTTTTTCATAACTGCTGCCTGATAAGGGAGAAGGCACAGCCCCTTCTCACCCCTGACATTTATTGCAAAGTGAGGGCTGGTGGGCAGTGGTTATCTCCTTCCTTCTTGTCCTCTGTGCCCAAGGTGAAAGATGGCTGGAAAAGCTACCAGCTGCCCCGAGAAGATCTAGAGCAGCGGTCGGCAACCTTTCAGAAGTGCTGTGCCGTGTCTTCATTTATTCACTCTCATTTAAGGTTTCGCATGCCAGTCAAACATTTTAACATTTTTAGAAGGTCTCTTTCTATAAGTCTATAATATATAATAAAACTATTATTGTATGTAAAGTAAATGCAGTTTTTAAAATGTTTAAGAAGCTTCATTTAATATTAAATTAAAATGCAGAGCCCCCCTGGACCGGTGGCCAGGACCCGGGCAGTGTGAGTGCCACTGAAAATCAGGTCATGTGCCGCCTTCGGCACGCGTGCCATAGGTTGCCTACCCCGATCTAGAGGATGGGACCACTTATATCTACACTGCTATTAAAAACCCACAGCATTTATTAAAAATTGAGTATTTATAACTCCACCTTAATGTAAAGCCTTACCAACAAGCAATCTAATACATTAAATACAGTACCAAATTTGGAAGCGAAACTGTTGATGAATTTAACAACCACTGGATGTCATTGTTGTGCTATGAAACTACAACTACAAGGGCAAGATAAATTCAAAGCTGAAACGTTGGCTCTATTGAAAGAAAATGGAGCAATCAACATTTTCAGAGTTTTAATTTCATGCAACATCAAAAAAGACAGTCATACGAAATAGTAGCTGTTGTTAATAATATAAGATTCCATAAATATCCATAGAAACATAAGGCATTCAAGTGCTCCCTAATGCCAACCTAGCTGCTACCATCTATGGTAAGGGATCAGTCACTGCAAAAATCTTAACTTGTCTTCTGTGGAACTATGCCAGTTTATGGAAGGTAAGGATCTGGCCCCCAGAGTGAATACCTAAAAACATAACCAGGTCTAGTCTTTTATCAATGCTTTCATAATTCATATTCGGTTTTATTTGCATGCAAGGTTATGGGATCTCTATAATAGTACAGTATGAGACAAATTCAGCTCTCATCTCCATGAGGGTAGAGGTTCCCCAGACAATGGGACTGGTGCAGTTATACTCCAAACGAGGGGCAGGGTATGCCCTACATACATTAGCAGTAGACTTAAATCTGACCTCTATCACTCACTGTGGCCATGATGAGGGAATTTGGGGCCAGATCACTTAGCAATGAGTGTGCAAGGGATAGGAGGCACTAGAGCAAGTGTTGGGTGGAGAGGGCTGGGGCTAGTACTAGAAGAGTTTCTGCTAAGTGAATCCTCATGTCCCTCTGCACTGCAAGGAGCCATGTAAATCAATCAGCTGGACTAGGCTTCCTATATTAGCTCTGCAGCTGCTCTGTTGCTTGCGAGGGAAGATCCCCCATCATAATTCGCTCCTGCAGTACATCTGTCCAGAACATGGCCTGGAACTTGGGGACTAGACTCGGGATTTTAGTCTGTATGCATATGTTTTACACTCATATAAAGTTTAAAGCACAGCTGGTAGTGGAATACATGCCCTGTTTCTATTCAGTGAAAACTGCAATTCTTAAAGTACCCATCTTTTGCTACAGAAAGATTTGAGAAATAATTTATATGGACATACTAGAGTACTCAGCTCTATACCACACAAGCACTGTGCACCCCCTTCCTGGTCACCTAAAGTCCTCCATTCCAGTCCAGAACTGCTCTCATGCCACTACTCTGTGTCTCTGCCCACACTCCATTCCAGACAGTGGAGCTGGCATTGTATAAGTAGGGCCCCACCAAATTCACGGTCCATTTTGGTCAATTTCACTGTCATAGGGTTTTAAAAATTGTAAATTTTGTTATTTCAGATATTTAAATCTGAAATTTCAGGGTGTTGTAATTGTAGGGGTCCTGACCCAAAAAGGAGTTGTGTGTGGGGGGGGGGGGTCCGAAGGTTATTGTAGTGGGTGTTGCAGTACTGCTACCCTTCATTCTGCGCTGCTGTTGGCAGCAACACTGTCTTCAGTGCTGGGCAGCTGGAGAACAGCGGCTGCAGGCCGGAAGCTCAGCTCTGAAGGCACCGCAGCCACCAGCAGCAGTGCAGAAGTAAGGATGGCATGCTATGGTCTGGTATTGCCTCCCTTACTTCTGCGCTGCTGCTGCCTGCAGAGCTGGACCCTCAGTCAGCAGCCGCCACTCTCCAGCTGCCCAGCTCTGAAGGCAGCAGAGCAGAAGTAAGGGTGGCATGGTATGGTATTGCCATCATTATTTCTGTGCAGCTGCTGGTGGGATGCTGCCTTCCAGAGCTGGGCACCCAGTCAACAGCCGCCGCTCTCTGGCCGCCCAGCTCTGAAGGCAGCGCAGAAGTAAGGGTGGCAATACTGCGACCACCTTAAAATAACCTTGTGACCCCTGCAACTCCCTTTTTGGTCAGGACCCCCAATTTGAGAAATGCTGGTCTCCCCCATGAAATTTGTACAGGGTAAAAGCAGACAGAAGACCAGATTTCACGGTGGGGAGACCAGATTTCATGGTCCGTGATGTGTTTTTCATGGCCATGAATTTGGTAGGGCCCTACGTAGAAGGCCATAGCAATTTGTGTCCTTCCCTGTACACTGGGAAGCTCCAAGTGGCATTTTGCCTTGCTTCAGTACTTTTCCTGGGGCAGTATGGCTATGCAGGATCCTAAGGCTGTGCCTTATAGGCGCAATCTAACCCTTAGTGGCTTGGTCAGAACTAGTCACTCACGGCCTGATTCTGACTCCTTTACTCAATCTGAATAGTACTGTACATGGTAAATAGTCCCATTAAGTAAAATGCTACTCAACTTGAGAGTAAGATTGACAGAAACAGCCTTCAGAAAATTAGTAACCTAATTAGACTGTGAGAAACCAGATCTTGTACCAGACAGCTACAGATCAGTGCCAAACAATTTAAACTTCCCTGCACATGTGCCAGTACATCATAATCAATGCCAAAGAGACACAACAAGGAATTCTCTAGTAGCACAAATTAAGAGACAAAGCCAGCAATGGGAATAACAATGCACAGAAGAGAGAAAGTGCATAGAACATAGTAGGTGAAATCCAGAATACCATGTTTCCATAACTATTGATTGGTCTGTTTAGCAAGGAAATATTGCTCAATAGATTTAGAGCTCTATCAGTGGAAAGACATTTTTAACCGAGAAACATAGTCTGTGTAATAACGATCAGTTTCTGCTTTAAGTAATATGCTGTAGCTCAATTTTTTTTAAAAAAAATCTCCAAACTTAAAACTTACAAAACCATAATTAATTGTCTTTAAAGAGGCACTGTAGATTCAATGGAGTAAAATTCCAACCACGTGCACTGGGTTTTAGCCACGTAACTCCTATTACAGTCAGTCACATTATGATTCCTGCAGCTGTAGGTCTGATGGTTTTAGTGCACCAATAAACACCCCTAGACTAATTAGCATGAAAAAACCCAATGTCATTTATCATTACCTGAAATTTTTAAGTACAAAAATGAAACATCTTTTTATATCAGAGGAGTTACGATCTCGTATATGAAGGTGCAATGGAAATTCTAAAATTTCACAGGTCAGGCAGGACTAGATAAAGACAGACCAGAGCCATAGATACACCTCACATGGGGGGAACCCCCTGGTCCTCCCCCAATGCCATGGCTCTATCCCTCCTTGAGATCATTGGCAAGAGGCACTTATATGTCACCTGCCGGGTTGGTGAGGTTGCTGCCAACACTCCTCTTGGGGGAGGCTGGGCCTTCGGACATCCTGGAGCACTATTCCCTATCTTCAGGCAGGTTGGGGTCTGTTCCAGAAGAGGTAGGACTCAATCTACACCCACCTGAGCAGAGGACCACTCTGAAACCTGCTGCTCTGGTCTGGTTCTCACCAACACTATCTAGCACAGAATTCTGGGGGAGGGAGCTTCTGCCCATACAAATCTGGCAAAGCCATGACAAGGTTTCAACACTGAGGAAATATTTAAAAAGCTAAATATATAGAGCTTGGCTAAGCAACAAAGCTATGGATCATGACAGCTCTCTACAACTATTCAAAGACTGTACATAGCAAGGAGTCATTTGGGGTAACATCAACAAGTATAACTATACATACTGGGATGAAATCACAAAAAGAAAAGAATAGGTTGAATATCAGACAAATATTCTTAGTTTGAGATTGTAGAATAGTCTCCCATGTGAGGTGGTGGAAATCCCCTTGCCTGAAACTTTTAAATTATATTGGGGGGAAAAAAAACACCCAGAAAATGTACTGAAATGAACAATCTTGCATTGTCAGGGGTGAAGACAAGGCCTGTTGTATGTTCTTTAATACTTACATTACTCGGGGCATTTTGTTATAATTCCCATAAGTATCTCCTCTGAAAACTAGCAATGATGTTCTGACACAAATGAATCCACATGTCTGGCATTGCAATTTTTGGAATTAGCTTTCTGAAGGCAGTATGTTCTGTGATGATGGCAGCAAACCTGTCAACACTGTTAAGTAAAGACACTTATCAAGGGAAGCTCCCCTACCCAGGCTTGGGTGGGGACATGCACATGCAGAGCTAGCAAGATATTTGTAGGGGTATTTCCGACCACTCAATATGTCAGATTCACTTCTGTGCAGACAGCCAGCACAGGACCTTTGTACCACTTAAGTCCCACTTAAGACCTCAGAACAGGGCTTAATCAAGATTTAAGGCTGGCATGCCTTAGGCTAGCAGGGTGGATTAGCATGAGATCACAATATAATGGAGCAAGCAGAATCACTAGTAAAGCTAGTATTTTTTTAAGAAAATTAGATTTTTTAAGGCAGTTTTCAACGTCTGCTATATGAAAAAAATATGAATAACACCCCAAAAACTTTAAAAAACATAATTCAAGGTGTTCACTTCACAGAAGCAGTCATGTTCTCAGCATCCCCAGGCTCCTGAGATATGCTCGAACCCATCATTTTAGCGTTCAGATGCTATTTAATCGTGTTGTCTGCTAGAGCTGTTGTATTAGCTTTGCTGCCATTTCTTTCTCTCCTTTATTCAAGTACAAATGTATTTCACATCCCAGTTTTTGGAAACTTTTTGAAAAAAGAAATGAAAATTCAGTCAAGAAGCATGGGTTTGATCAAATGAAAAAAGAGGAGATGCTTCTTGGTACACTTCAAAACTTGACTCTGCATCCCCATGGAAGTCATTGAGTTATATAAGATATCACTGGCTCTCTGGGTAACGTGTGATCGAAAAGGGAAAGGTTAAAAGATGAAATACTGATGGCTAAAATGAAAAACCACATTTTGTAACAAGAATACTGTATTTCTGTGCAGAAGGCTGTATATAATAATGCTGTTGAGGCTAAACAAGGTTTTCTAGTATGGCTCTGGAGTGTTTGCAGCATGAATCTTGGCTGGAGTGGCATGGCCCATCCTGCAGAGACCTACCTTGCACATACCCTGAAGAGACAACATAAACCCTATATAGCTACCCAATTCCTCCCCTGCCCAGGAACGGTCTGCCACTCTAGCCGACATGGTTGGCCTATGCACTGAGGACTGCACAACAGACTTAAAAGCATAAGCTGCTTCAGCTTGAGGTAAAGATCTGTAGGTGGGGCTATATTAACTTAAACCTTCCATGGACTGGTATAGAGGGGAACCTGTAACACACACTCACCAGTGGGTTACACCTTCATACTGACCTGAAAGGGGGCGGTCAACCAGAGTGTAGTGATGGGGCCCATCTGAGGAAAAGTCCCATCATAAGTCAGTCAGTAGGGAGAAACTGCTTGCTGCCAATGACCACTGCACTGAGCTTCCATGGATGCAATCTGATTTGGATAAAAGTATCCAAACTGTGGAACCTGGTTGTATGAAAGCATCTTGCAGAGCAGCACACAATAGCTGTTTGGTCAGAAAAGCTATGTAGTCTTCCCCACTGCAGAGATGGCATTCTAGTAAGGCAGAGGCTATTCCGGCTGTTTGGTCAGAATAGAACTGGTCAGGAATTTTTCAACAATTTGTTTTTTCATTGGAAAAATTGAAACTTTTTGTGGAAACGTATCAGTTTCAAGAAAACATTTATTGGAAAAGGTTTTCAGGTCCTGGATTGTATTTCTGGAAGCAGGCCAAAGGCAGAGAAGAGAAAACCATACTCTAAGCTAGATAATAACTTAGTGGTTAGGGTATTCCCTAACGCATGTGCAAGGGCCAGGTTCAAATCCTGCTTTGCCAAATAAAATTTCAGAATAGTCTCATTCTTGTTCCAATGCAGAATGACAACCAATTTCAATCTCTCTCTCTCTCTCTCTCTCTCTCTCTCCCTTTTTTTTTTTTAAAGAAAATGGAATTCTTGTCTTCCAGCCAGCCCTAGGGTATCATAGCTTCTGTGAAGAAGTTACATTTTTGCTCCATAGTTTTGGGGAGAGGATTTCCCCATGAAGATCTGCAGCTCTCATTTGACATACTCAGAACTGGCCCCAAATGTTTCTGGTCACCTTAGAGTAATTTTTAGCTACAGAGGTTTGTGGCACAGATTTCTACTCCATTTTTTTCTTTCTTGTTGAGATTCTGACCAACAGCTTCTCAGGAAAATATTGCTTGACTCTTCCATAATGGCCAAAGTTCATCCAGGCTTAAGGAACAATACACAGTATTACAAAATTTGACAGCAGTAGTACTAATAGAGTGGTTTGTGAAACAAGTCAGGGTATATGCAGCACCATGACTGAAAGCTGATTTATCTTGTTGATTTAGCAGTGTGGAAATGTATAAAACCCACGGGCTTTTCCTTGGATGTCAATAAAAATTGGAGGATCCAAAAACAGTTTTTTTTCCAATATACTTTAACCCACAGGCTGAATGGGATCTATTTGTGTCATGTTAGGACTTTCTCTAGTGCCCATCACAATAATATCTAAGTGCTTCCATAGTATCTAAATTCTTATCCGTTAAGAAAATTAAGCCATGAAGATACTAAATCTTCATACTTGTACTAGGTTATTTTGCATACTGTAGGCTCAATCTCACAAATCCTCAATTGTGAATAAAAATTAGTCACTTGAGAATGGGCTAGAGAATCAGGGTGCATTTGTGCTTTGAAAATTCTACATGATGACGGTTCAGTGAACTCATTCTTCTTCTGTGCACCAAATGACGTGTGGTTGCTTTCTAAATCACAGACAGACATTACTAGGCAGTGTATTTTAGATGAAGAGCAAAAGATGTTCATATTTCAAACCCCTCCCCTTGAAATCTAGGAGGGAAGAGCTGTGTTTCCCTTGCCGTTCTCTTCAAGGACATGTTCGTGGTGGTAAAGGAGCCATTATCCAGAAAGTTTATAACTCAACAGGACAATAAAATGCTCTCTGCTCTAAAATTAGCACAGCCAGCAATGTATTTTAATATTTATAATAAGCCATAACATTGTCTTAACTTGTGGAAATATTCCAGAAACTTTCAGAAATGTAAACTGAATAGTGTGTGTGTAGGACCTACATGTTTCTGTTGCAGAATTTAGTGGTGTAAGTAAGGGAAGAAACAGTGGGAAGGATACATTGTTCTTGGCTTTTGTTTTGAGGTGCCTGCAGACTTGATGGAGTTGGGCGTGCTGACTCTACTGGGTGAGACAAGATCATCCAGAAATGGCAGGTATTAGTCATGCTCATTGGCTGTTTGAAGCTACTTGGTTTATTTCTGTTGTGGGCAAGCAGCCTGGTAGGACACAGCCAGAGTCACTCTCTGAGAGTGGAACCCATGGGAACTTAAGAGGGTGGGGAGAAGTTTATAAATAGAAGGAGTGGGCACCCAATGAGAAAACTCAGCAGTGAGTTGAAGGACCAGAAAAGGTCTGGTGAAAGGATTGTCTTCCAGGGACTTTGCTTGTTTGTTGGATTTAGACTGCAGTCTCCCTCATCTCACTGGAGAAGGAGAGGACTTGCCATTGCCAAGAATTAAAAGGTGCTTGAAGGATACTATGGGATTATCACTTGTTTCCCAGATTTTAAGGATCTGGCATGCTCTATGGGGGGGTTGAACACCCTTTAACAGAGATTGAGATAGGTAAATCCTCCTAGAAAAGAGCCTCAGTGAAGTGTATGTGTGGGTGTGCATATCATTCTATTTTGCATTTCATCTTATGACAGTAACAAGTACTAAAACTCAGGGAAACAAGCACTGAAAATGTCTTTAAAAGCGTTTGTTATTATTTCAAGGGTTCTAAGCAACTGCTCTGTGTGTCTGCATGTGTCTGTGTAAATAAAGTATTCATAGAGAGATTTTGCATCATACTTCTTCTATCAGAGATTAACTCTGAATAGTGTGTGTATGTGTATACTATTAACACTATTCAGAGTTAATCTCTGATAGAAGAAATGTGTTACAAAATCACTCTCTCAATATATTATATAAGTCCCGAAGAAACTAAAATCTGATCTGTACCACAACACAAAGGTAAGCAGACGTACAGGGAGAGGAAAGAAATACTATATCTGATGTTAGTATGTTGTCTTCCCCAAACCCATTACATATACATATACATTTCTATAAATTCATTCAATAATGTAAATGTTTTGCAAAAAGAACTGATAGCTACACTTTTGTATTTTTTAATCATTCCATGCTTCCAAGTATTTGTTACTCTTCAAATATCTACATAGCTGATTCTCCCCAGATGTTACCTTTCATTTTTCCAAGGAGGCCTACAGGCTGCATATTATAGTGTGTATGAGTCTTAGCAAAACAAAATAATTAGGAAACAGGAACGTGAAAAGTGCCTTGTGAAAGGATGATATTTTAATCTGTACAAAATTACATCAGTCAACAACATGAAGCAGGTACTAGTGCAGCTGCAGAAAGTCAGACCTTCAATCTGAACTCCTATTTTTTTTCTTTTTTGATACAACAAAGAGGTTTCTGAATAGGGCTCACACAGTGACCAAAATTATCAACAGAACACTGTTCCTGTTTAGGGTATGTCTACACTAGAGCTGGAAGAGGTAATTTCCATCTTGGATTGACAAACCCGCCCTAGCTCTGATGAGAGCTAGCACACTTAAATAGAAGTGTAGCTGCAGCGGCACAAGCAGCAGAGGGCACTAGTTGCCCCATGTATATATTTGGTTCATGGATGCGATTGTACTTGGAATGAATAACTCCTCCCAATGATTGCAATGCCAGAACTACATTTCTCCTTTTAGTGCCCTAGCTTGATTAGAGCTGGAAATTATGCTTACCCCAGCTGGAAATTATTGCTTCCGGCTCCCATATAGACATACCTTTAGGCACCAAAATAAGTGCCCAGCATTCCAGAAGCGCTCAGGACGTTGGGTGTTAAGATCTTTTGATAACTTGGCCATACAATGTCACAATGAGATAATGGGTTCTGAACATATATTTAGGTACCTAAATGGGAGCTGAGCTCTTTTGAAAAATCTGGCCATATACCACTATCACCCTAGACAAATAACAGAATGATGTAATAGGTGACCTCACAGCCTACAAGACAGTTACAGAGAAGACAGGAGGAGCTAGGGAATCCAGAGCTGGGAATAAATTAACTGGACTTTGTTTTTTTAAATATTATTTACTAGCTTTTTATGAGCATTGCAGAAGAAGTGTCTTGAGGAGTGATTTGAAGGAGGAGTGGGTGATGGCACAAGAAAAAGGAATTGGATCAGTTTAACCTATTTTTTAATTTTGACTGAAACTGAGTGGCTGATGATGCCACCTGTTGGTTTTGATACCAAATACATCATTGCTGCTCCTTGTTTAATTGTGAATCCAGGCTTTGTTGCGACCACCTTCTTAGGTTGATCCCAAGTGGGCACCTTTGTTCCTTTCCTCTCATGCTCTGGCATGGAAATTATATTTGAGAAAGACACATCTGCAATTCAGATAGTGTGTTTAAGGCTCTGCCTTCTGTCAGTGGGAAAATGATTTTCCCTTTGTTTTATTAACAAGAACTGAAAAAAGGGGCAGCCACATTGTATGCCCTTGGAGTCCCTTTAACACAAAAAACTGAAAGTTATATAGATCCTTCAAATTTAAAGTGTCAAATTCAAGTTTCTTGTCCTCACCTTTAAAATTTTAAGTTGGATGCTCCCTGTAAAATTTACATGCAGAACAGCTTCAGTGAGTTATTTCAGGTTTATAAGGTTTCAAACAGAGAGACCCATGATTCTGTGTAGTTTATATTTTGTGGACCACTTTATAAGAAAGGGAGCCTCTCATGAATCAATTTCACCTACCAACTTTCACCTTCTCCCATCCATTACTGCTTGATTTTCAAATACTTCATTATGCAGATATGGATGGGCAACAGGACACAGGAAGAGAACCACTGGTGGTATTAACAATTGCATCTATCTATCTATCTATCTATCTATCTATCTATCTATCTATCTATCTATATGAGTGTTCCAACTCCCCCATAGACTCACACACAAATCTCAAACCCCATATATAATACAGTATCTATCACCACTTGATATTTAGTCATTTAAATTGATAGTAATAGTGACAGTTTCCTTCTATACAGTACATACTGCTTCTTGTGGAAAGGAATCCAGACTGTCCAGGAAAACATTATTTCCTGGTAAAATACTCTGTGTGGTTTGGTAATGCATTTAAAAAAGACTTCAAAAAGCCAGATGGTTGTCTCTGTTATTTCAGTGTTATTCATTAGTGAGTAGCCCGAGATACAGACTTAAAGTAAGTGAATAAAATCCATTTGTGTCATCGTTGTGTTATGTTAAGTAAAAACTAAATAAAAACATACTATTAATGTAATATTTTCCCCGTGAGGGCTTGGTAGTGGAGCTGAGTGCAGTACTGCCAAATTCTACAATGATGTAAACTGGATGGATGCTAAGCAGATGTAATTTCATCTGCTGATTGCAATGAAAGCTTATAAAATTATGTTTGGAAAACATTTCTGCCTAGAGATGTGTTGAGAAATGAAGTTCAATAAAAGTTTAAGGACTATTATTTCTTTTCCCCCAAATTTTTGTTCCTGACGATGCTGTTGCTCTCTTCAGACCCTCTCACAGGCAACTTCTTGCTTTCTGCATCTTCTTCAGGTTTCTTGTCCTCATTTTCAAGACCCTGCACAACCCGTCTGTCTAAATCTCTCTATATTCATTAAAAGTGAACATGTGAGTGTCTTTACATCACATGTCACGCAAGACACTTTCACAATCATGCACAGGATTTTTTATGTGTTTACTCACCCACTCACAAGTCATGACTCACGCATGACTCACATGATATAGATGAAATTCTACCTCCTAACAATGGAACATTGTGTTTTGTGAGCTGAATTAATAAAATATTGATTAAAGTTAATTGCACAATGACTTAGTAATAAAATTGCTGACTTGAAAAATAAACAGCCTCTCATGAGCTTCGCTACAACCGACAATACATGATAATAACTCTATTTGCAAAGTAATGTTTAAGGACTAGATCCTGCAAATGGATCCATCCCAGAGCATCCTGTACCGTTATAGGGCCAAGTCAGTGACTTTCGCTGCACCCTCTTACAGGGATGCACCCAACAAGATACATTTGCAGTATATAGTCCTGACCTATGCGAGATACAACCATAAGGACACATGAGACTGAACACATTGAATCACAGGTAATTCATACTTACAGGTCATTTTTATGTCCCCCAAATCTGTCATAGTAAGAGCAGTATAAATTCCATGTGAGGAATGGGTGCCTATGTCTCATCTGTCAAGTTGAATACTACTGGCAACTTGTACCGGCATGTCCATATTATGAGTTGCTGGTGGTGCCCGATGTTGTAGACAAAATACCATGCTTGATTTCTGGAAGATGAAAAGAAAGATCATTTGAAATTCTAATCCTAAATATTAAACTGCTTCTCAGAGAAATTTGGTTTATTGAGGTTCACAGAAAGATGTTTCTCACAGTATTTGTATATTTTCCAATACATATGCTGTAGTATAAATATGTTTTATACTGTATCATAAAACTGCTATATATCACATAATTTTCTACATGAATACATACACAATATGTGTGTAATTAGTGCTCTTTCTATTGAGAAACATGTTGCTTGGATTTCTTGCTTGGATTTCATCCTCCAGGAGGCAGCACCTTCTCAGTTTTCAGGACCATATCAAGTTTAATAAAGTTATAACAAAGTAGCTGAAAATAATTTCTTCATGTGGTGAATCTTGTTTTCCCGCAGTTTGTACATAATCCTGGTATGTCTACCAATCAACTCCATGTTCTTTCCTTTGAGATGAAAAAAAAATCATCTTTGAAAGCAAGAATTTATTCTGTCATTTCTGACGTGCTCTGAGTAATATTAACTGGCTGAAGCATCATTAGTGCTTCATCTTGTAGAGGAAATTGAGAATAATGTTTATTATGCACCAGTATTAAGGATATAAGTAAAGCTTTTTCCTGTATACTATAGGTGTGAACCTATTTCTTAACTCTCCTGCATTTTATGCATATACTAAATATGAGAGTTTGGCTACTGCATCCTTCAATCTTGCAATTGTGTTTCATGGTTCTCTTCACTTCCTGCATTAGATGTGCTATAGGCAGAATGGTTTAGCTAGCATGACTAAAGAGTAAATGAAGCTTCCCTGGGTAGTATAGGCAGGTCCTAGATATGTTATACACCATTTTACAAATCCTAACACTTCCTTAATTTGCCTCATGGTTTTGTAATATTTTTCAGTATAGTTTGATTGATTACAGAAACTTTGCTACCATTAATGCTGTTTTAAATATGGCTCTGGCTAATTCAGTTTGAACTAAAGTGTAGCCAGGGATGGAAAGTGTGCAATATCATGTGTTCCATTTTATAGAACCCAAGGTACAAATTTATTTTCAAAGTACCACAAGAGAGCAAAGTTTCATTAATGGTTTCTATTACTGCCAATACAAGATCATTTATAAACAGGAATTAGAATAACCAAATGCCAACAATAACGAAAATAGCTGGGAACTTCCAATGCTTTGCTTTGACAATATATCTCTTGGTATCCAAATCATCCACAGTTCTGCATAAATACTTCTCAAGCTAATAAGACAAACTGTAAATTTAAAGGTGGGTTATTATTTTGAAAATGTTGCGATTTATATGCTGTAGGACATCTTGTTTTCACTAACAGTAACAAAGGTGTAAGCATCATTAAATGCTTGCATTGTTAAGTACAGCAGTTTAAGAAAGGCACTGGACTACACTTTGAGCTGGGGGTGTGATTACCAGCTTGAGGAGAGATACCCGCACAAGTGCTGATTGAGCTAGCATGCTACAAATAGGGTGCAGCTGTGGCAGTGCAAGCAGCTGGAAGGGCTAGCCGCCTTGAGTGCACACCCATCCATAGGTGCTAGAACTAGCGGAGCTGGGGATGCCACCACATCCCGTGGCTTGAAGTGGTTTCCATCATATGCAGGGTTTACAGTTTAGTTCAGTGGCTCTCAGCACCCGCACTATACAAAATGTTCCAGCACCCCTGCACCCATTCGAGACAAAAGCATGTACTCAGAGTGACTAGCTGCTATTACACTTTATTTTTAGCTCACTAGCTCAGAGCTAGAGCAGGTATGTCTCCTTGAACTGGGACTCATAACCCCCAGCATGAAGGCTAGACATACCCCAAGCGGCTTCTCTGCACATATTCTTAAGGAAGCTAGCAAAAAAATCAATGAGTGAAATTTTAAGCTGACAATTTTAAAAGTTCACTGGATTTGGGAAAGATTCCTAGGGACTGGAAAGTGGCAGATATAACCGTTATTCAGTAAAATTTTAATCAGGAAACTATAGGTCAGTTACTTTAAATATTGGAAAATATTAGTGATGGGCCAAAAGTGTGGACATGTTCAAATCTGGGATTTGGTACAGACCATTATAGAGAGTGTGGCTATGTGCAAAATTTGGATCCCTATCTAGATTTGAACTGCAAATCACGCCTCCCTCCCCATCCCAGAAGTTCTAGGCACCTCTTGATTAAGGTCAGGCAGCATGGAATCAGGCAAGGGGATGTTTAAAGATATTACTAACGTTGTAGATAAGGAAAGTGCAATGGATGTTAATATACAGTTAGATTCTTCAGAGTCATTTGGCCAGATTTCACATTAGAGATAAATAGCTAAAATAAAGAAAAATTAGACAAAGTAAAATTTTGGATAGAAAACAGAATTAAAAGTGGGAATAAGACTATAACAATTGTTTCAGTTGGAAAAGAGTTTATTTTATTTATGTATCCAATATTTTTCCTGTCCCTGGATCTTTTTGCTGTAAAAATATACATAAAACAATTTTAATAAAATATTAAAATGGGAGTACTAACAGATCTTCACTCACAGATAATACAAGAAAAAAACAGTGACAATCTCTAATAGCTTCCCAGCAACAAATAACTCCTCACCCAACTTTTCCTTCATCATTTTAGTTAATCAGTTTCTCAGTCAACCTTTCCCCTCTGCAGGAAAAGCCTGGGAGAACAGATCAGTCCTGCAGCTTTCCCAGTAAGTCACCAAATGCAAGTGAGCCATGGAGGGATGTGAACTCTAGACCCTTCACTGAGAGCACTCTACTGCCACCCCACTATTAGCTGTTCACTTGAGTAGGTGCTCTCAACTTCCACAATCTAATTTGTCTAAGGTTTTTTTGGCCCCATTCATCAGCATGGTATCTGAGCTCCATATGAGGTAATCTTTCATATAGGCTCCAACCCAACAAAGCACTTATTCATGAGCTTTACTGTGAGCAAATGAGTAGTCTTATTGATGTCAATAGGAATCCTCATGCTTCAAGCATATGCTAAAGTGCTTTGCTGGACTGGGGCCATAGCTGGGATGAGTGGGGTACAACAGGTAGCAAAATTTGGGACCTCACTTATCCTTAACACAGAGAGAATACAGCATAGCCCAAGTAGACTGTGCTAAATCTTAAGAATATAACGTGGGCAAAGAAGCTAAGGGTACTCAAACACTAGAGAGATGGGAGGGAGCCCTAAGTATGTAGAAAGATTAGTGTTTGGTTTATTCTAGTTAAAGAAAAAGCTGCAATGTTATAGTGACTTAATGAATCTCAGAATATATTGAGTAGATTGTATATAGCTTAGCTGACTGAGATAAACTTTTCAATTTGGTGATGAACTAAAAATCTTTGAGATCAAAGGGGAGATTTTCAAAGGCACAGATGGCAGTTAAGTGCCTAACTATCATTGCAGAACTGACTCATTAATCCCAGAGTAATATGGGAAAGGTTTAAGATTCTTGTAGTTTAGTGTATTTAGTGTCAAAGTGTCCGTTCATTTTTTGTAAACCAGGGAAGAGTGCTAATATTGTGCCTTTTGTTTAATTTGCATTTGGTATATTTGGGGAAGTTACCAATTTATGACTAATATATTGGTGTAATTTTCAAATGTGCCCAAATTACTCTCTTCATTGAATTTCAAGGGAACTTGTGCTCCTAACTCACTTATGGTAAATCACACCATTTGTCTTTAGTCATTTTTTGTTAAGTGGAGGTCAGACCTTTGTGCATAAGAACCAAACGAATTATTTATCAATCTAGAAATTGACACAAGGGATATGTAAAATTATCATTAAGGGACATGTTTATTCTTTAATCAAATGTCACAAGTTAATAACACTAGTCACTGAGAAAGCTAGACAGGTGTCCAGGAATTAATTACCTTTTATTTTATTATATTTTTGTTACTTATAATTGAAGACAAGAAATGTTGAATGATATTAGACCATCTATCTATGCCATTGGTTCCCAAACTTGTTCCGCCACTTCCAGCAGCTCCCATTGGCCTGGAGCAGCAAACCGCAGCCACTGGGAGCCATGATCGGCCGAACCTGCGGACACCGCAGGTAAACAAACCAGCCTGGCCCACCAGGGGCTTTCCCTGCACAAGCGGCGGAACAAGTTTGGGAACCACTGATCTATGCACATAACTAATCTATATAACCACTTATTCCCATCATTGTTACCTTTGTCCTCCTTCCTCCTTTACCTTCTTCTGTTCATTACACACACTTGCTATTTGCTTCAGGTTGGGGGGTTGTCTGTAAGCGAGGACAGGTCTGTCTCCCAAGATCTGTGAGAGTGAGGGATCATCTTTCAGGATAAGTTGTAGACCATCTATAGGTTGTAGAAGCGAAGACCCGTCCTCGCTTACAGACAACCCCCAACCTGAAGCAAATACTCACCAGCAACCACACACCACTGAACAAAAACACTGACCCAGGAACCTATCCTTGCAACAAAGCCCGATGCCAACTCTGTCTACATATCTATTCAAGTGACATCATCATAGGACCTAATCACATCAGCCATGCCATCAGGGGTTCGTTCACCTGCACATCTACCAATGTAATATATGCCATCATGTGCCAGCAATGCCATGTACATTGGCCAAACCGGACAGCCTCTATGCAAAAGAATAAATCTTTTGCACAAGTCTGACATTAGGAATCATAACATTCAAAAACCAGTAGGAGAACACTTTAACCTGTCTGGTCACTCAGTAACAGACCTGAGGGTGGCAATTTTGCAACAGAAAAACAGACGCCAATGAGAAACTGCTGAACTTCAATTGATATGTAAACTAGATACAATCAACTTAGGCTTGAATAGAGACTGGGAATGGCTGAGCCATTACAAACATTGAATCTATCTTCCCATGTGAGAAGTATTCTCACACTTCTTATCAAACTGTCTGTACTAAGCTATCTTGATTATTATTTCAAAAGTTTTTCTCTTACTTAATTTGCCTCTCAGAGTTGGTAAGACAACTCCCACCTTTTCATGCTCTCTGTATGTGGATATATATATGTGGATATATATCTCCTCAATATATGTTCCATTCTATGCATCCAAAGAAGTGGGTTGTAGCCCACAAAAGCTTATGCTCAAATAAATTTGTTAGTCTCTAAGGTGCTATAAGTACTCCTGTTCTTTTTGCGGATACAGACTAACACGGCTGCTACTCTGAAACCTGGTATAGTGTAAATTACAGTTGTATATAAACTTACTATAACACAGTATTCATGGCTGCCAGTAGATGACATGTGTTGTGTCTGTAAGTTATGTTGAGATGTATGAGCCTAATCTTGCTGCCCTGATTCAGATGAGTAGTACTAGTGATTTCTGTTTATTAATGGGCTGCTCACATGAGAAAGAACTGCAAGATTACATGCCATGGAGAAAAAGGAAGATCCTCTGGTTCAGATAAAACTGCACTTAGCACAGGACCAGGGTGGGGACAAAGTTGACTTCAATGCCACCTCTGCATTCCCCCAATTTGGGGACTGGGTGGGGGCCTAATTTACCTCCAGTACAACTTAAAGCAGAGCTGTGTAAGTTGTACACACCTGCTTATGGCACCAAGGGGCCATTTCAGCAGCAAGGAATCACTGGGACAGAGAAATGCCCTGGCCACGGTGCCTTTTTTCCTGGGAATGCCCCCTATGTAATGCAACCAGCATCATTTCCTTGCCGTGACCCTTTATAAATAGGGCTGGTTAGCAAATGCTTTTTTTCCTTGGAAAAAATGACTTTTTGGTGAAATATCAAAACCTGAAAACTTTTGGCTAAAAAAACAAAAACCCCACTGTGATGCCCCATGGGAGCTGCAATTTGGGTGCCTTGTGACCCATTCTTCTCTATAGGCCAGGCTTCCAGGCCAGACTAAATTTCCCATGGTTTACCCCATTTTCCCCTCTTGCTGAGCTACCAGAATGCATCGTGGATTTCATGGGGGCATGAAATTCCTATACATAGGATCTGTAAAAAGATTTCAGTGTCCTCTAGAGAAAAACTGTTATTAAACATAATGGGTAAATTCTCAATAGGGACTTTGGTGTTGCAACACCTAACTTTTAGACACCCTGCTGCCTGGAATTCACAGCCCTGAGTTATGCATTCAGGCTCCCCATGCAATGCATAGGGAGAGTTTAGTGCCAAAAAAGTGACTCTCAGAAACTCGGAAACTGAGCAGGGAACCTCTTAAGATAGTCAATGGGAAATATCAAGAAGGAGGTGCACTGTCCCTTTTACCAAATGGTTAGAGCACTCACATGGAGTGCAGAAGACCCAGGTTCAAATCCCTTCTTTGCCTGATGTGGAGCAGCAATTTGAACCCTATATCCTATATCCCACATATATATATAACCCACATCTCCTATATCCCAGGAAAGTACTCTAATTAGTGGGCTCTGGTGTAGGCTCTCTTCATCTCTCCTGTTGGAGCTGTTCTACTTTGTATATAACACTTAAATAGTCATGGGGGCAGTGACTGGAACCTGGGTTTCCCCCTTCTAGGTGCATATGCTAACCACCAGGCTAGAGAGTCATTCTCATCTACTCTTGCTTTTTGTGTCTCTGGCCCAATGAATAGTTATTTGATACAAAGTGGAACAGCTCCATCAGGAGTGACTGAAAGAGTCTCATCCATCCTCTAGCCCAGTGATTTGGGCATGCTCCTAGGCTATGGGAGATTTGTATTTAAATCCCTGCTTCATGTTAGCCAGAGGAGGGATATGAACCCAGGTCTCCCACAGCCCATATGAGTACTGTTAAAACTGGCCTATTAGGTAAAAGAGAGCCCATCCTCTAACTGCCCTTTGTATGGGTTTAGGCTTGCTCAGAGCACGCCTATGGTATCAGCTGTGTAGCTGAGATAGGTGGGGGAATGCCTAGCTTGTGAATCCTGCCAGGGCTCAGACGTGAGCCAGGTGCTGAGCTGCTTGGCAGGGTCAGGACTGAGGTGGCTCTGGGTGTGCTTGGCTGCTAAACTTCGGTGCCTAGGGGATTTTATTGGTAGAAACGTAGGTACCTGGGGACTTCAGTCACCTAAAGAGTTAGGTGGCAGCTGAGGGGGAGTTATGAATGCCAGTGGTGCCTAAATGTTGACTTTAGGGTCTAAAGTGGCATTTAGGGGCTTAAGTCTCCCTTATGAATCTAGCCCCAAACTTTTGTATTGATTATTATCAGCCCTCCAGATGATAACCTCTCATTAGGACAACTTCTGCTCAGAAAGAAGAGCGGCATCTCTTGGCTTTTGCTGTAATTATACCCCTACCTTTTCCCTCAGTATGACTTTGCTGTAACTCTTCCTAAAGTAGAAACAGATTATGGGTTTTTCCTGCCTGTTCAGCCTTGACATTTTTATTTTTACTTCTCAATTTCCCCTCCTATGCAGCAGACGCTTCACCTTCAGCTCCAGTGGATGGCCTAAAGGCTTTTCCATTTAACTGGTGCTACATGCTGGTGCACAAATTGCCTGGCAGGAGTGATGTGCAGTGATAAGGCCTACATCTTACAACAGGAGACTCAGTAGCTGCTTGGCTTCTCACAGCAGAGTAGAAGTCTGATTCTAGATTGGATTTGAGACTAGTGCTCAGTGTGATGTGCTGCCACTGGGCAAAATAATTAGCTGAAAACATTAATAACTAGATGTTAGTGATGGTTTAACCTCAAAGTATTCTGAGATTCATTTTTCAGGAAAACCTAAAAGTTTTAATACTCATCTGAACCACCTAAGCTCTTGTGTCAGAAAAACAGAGCTGAAAAATGTAAAGATAATCTTTCATTTTGCTTTTGGTGAGATTCCTAGTATTTCCTGCCTGCAACTGAGCCAAAATATCAGAACAACCTCTCTTGCAATACTTATGACTTTTGGTTCTCATCCTGGCTAGAGTCCAAAAAGGCAGAGGTAGGTGAACGTGAAAATAAGTTTTAGCTGAAGATTCAGGCTTGTTCTTATTTTTTCAGAATTGGTTCATGGATTCCTATGGAATATGTTGTGCATTAATGTAACAAAGTATGTTGCATGTTGTTGTAAATGTAAAATGAGCCATGCAGGTATAATGGCTAATGTAGCATTAGTTATAGTTAAGGTTCATATATGCCCTAAAGCACTGTAGAGACAAACAAAGATGGAGGCAGCAGGTTTGCACACAAAGGGAAACCTTTGAGTGCGTGTGCAATGGCTCATATAAATAGAGCACAGAGATCTGTATGCAAAGTGTATTCATGCTTGTGTGTGCTGCAGGAGGACATTTAAATTTCTAACTAGCCGTATGCACACACATTAATCTGATTTCCTCACACAATTGTGATAACTGCACAGGCAATTGTGATAACTGCATTTTTGTCTGTGAACCTCAATCAACATTTTTGAACATTTTTTTCTCTCTTGTGGTTTACACACAAAAAAAAACTATGTTAAAAGAACATTTTTAGAATTGCAAAGTGAAGAATTCAAAAGATTTGGCATGCCAGAATCAAGACTGCCTGTGTAATTTTAATCCAGACCCCTTGTGAATATGCATTATGATAGCCTTTATTTACAAGATCACATATTTTCCACAGGCCTCTGTCTCATTTAATGCATAGGATGGACTGTGTTCAATTAATGAACTGATATTAAATATTTTGTTTTATCTTCTTATTCAATATGTGGTCCTAGGCCTTATTTACTGCCAGAGGTGAAAGTGGGCCAGTACAGCATACCAGTAAGAAGTGGCCGCCAGTAGCGGCCCATATACTACGCCAATAGCAGCCCATATAAAGCTGCCATAGCCGCGCTTTAACGTTGCTGCCTCTTTTGCCCCACTCAGAGCCACCAATTGGGGGTGGGGGGGACAAAAAGGGCAGCTGCTCCAGGACCCTTTAAATCACCACTGGAGCCCCGGGCAGCGTGGCCCGGGCAGCTTCGAAGGGCTGGCCGGGGGAGGCTTTTTTGTTACTTTCACCCCTTTTTACTGCACAAAATTCAAATCCTGCTCTGAAGACAGAATTAATTAATTTCTTCATGAGCTTATCTATAGAACTCATCACAATAGTAACGGAATGCTTTACATTTGTTAATTATTTTCTTTTCACAAAACCCCTTGTGAAGTGGGGGCAGAGGCATTATGTCCACTTACGATGTGGAGCTCAGGCACAGGGAGATTAAAGTCAAAATTTTTCATGCCACTAATTTTTGGTGCAAGTTTGAGACACCTAGGACCTGATTTTTCAGACTACTTTGCATTATATAGCAGTTTATATATTCAAGTACAGCTTCCATAGACTTCCATTGCAGTTGTGAGTGCTTAGCACTTCTGCAAATCTGGCCCCAGCATCTCAAGTTGGGCACCCAGAAAATGAGGAACACACAATTAGTGACCACCACTTTGGTTTAAGTGACTTGCTTAGCAGGACACAGGAACTCTGTGACAGAGGCAGGAATAGATTCCAATTCTCCAGGGCAGCATTTAACTGCCTTAACCATGAGACAATGTTTTCTCTTCCTGCAATCGCCTATCTCATTCACTATACAACTTTCAACTTCTTCAGTTCCTATAGACAAGTGTCTTTAACTACACAAACCTGATTCATTCCCAAAGCAGGTCCATCCTGTGCACTGAATGAACCACTGGCCTGTGGAAAAATAATATATAATTACATAATTAAAGACTGTATCATAATGCATACTCATAGTAGGGAGCAAATTAAGTTTGAACAGGCAACCTTAATTCTGGTATTTCCTAACTTTTGAGTGCTTGATTTTGCAACCTTAATAAAGTTCTTTCAGTGTCGTTTTTCTGTGTAATATATATTAAATATGCAATAACTATATTAAAGCAACATTCAAGTTGCATGTTTAAGTACTCAAAAGCCAAGAAATGTTAAAATTACGATTGTCTTTGTCTTTGTCCTCCTGTATGTAATTAATTTCAATACAGTCTTTAATTGCCTATTTGTCCATTCGTACAATATAGTAATACTTCACTTTCACTTTCACTGTACATCTGTATCCTATATTCTGTACATATTTTAAATAACAGGATCTGTTTTCAGATGTGTAAGGATTACCAAAACAACCAAAATTAACTGACAGAAAGGAACAGTTAACTTATTGAGACTGTTCTCATCTTCCCATACAACGTCCAACAGGCTGTCCTATAATCCTACTGTCCTATAGTATGTCATAAATATAAATTATATATAAAACAATTAAGTTCAAACAATGTTATTAAGATTGCAAAGTGAAGCACTGAAAAATTAGAAAATCCTAGATTTACAATTGTCCATTCAACTTTAATTCTGCCTTTTCTGTGCCCATCCTGTGCACTAAATGAGGTAATGGTCCTGTGAAATATATAGTATGTCATCATATAATTAAAGACTACATCATATATTCATAGAATTTAACATCCGAATGGACCATTAGATCATAGAATCTGACCTTCTGTGTATTACAGGCCATTACATTCACCCAATTACCCGTGTATTGAGCATAGCACCTTCTTTCTGACTAAAACATAGCATGTTTCACTAAATCATACCTTCCAGAAAAGCATCCAGTCTTCACTTCACCTGGTAGCTTGTTCCAATAATCAACCTCACTGTTTATAATTTGAATTTATCTAGCTTCCACTTACAGCCATTGGTTCTTGTTTATGCCTTTCTCTACTAGGTTAAAGAGCCCTTGAGTACCCAGTATTTTCTCTCCATGGAAGTATTTATACACCATAACTAAGTTATCTCTCACTCTTATTTTTGATAAGATAAACAGCTGGAGCTTGTTAAGTCTTTTATTGCCAGGCATTTTCTCCAGTCCTTGAATAATTTCTGTGGCTCTTTTCTTCACCCTCTTCAATTTTTCAACATCTTTTTTAAAAATGTAGACCCCAGAACTGGATGGTGTTCCCATATCAGTCTCACTAATGTCATATACAGAAGTAAAATCACCTCCTTACGCTTACTCACTGCAACGTGATTTATGCATCCAAGAATACCATTACCCCTTGCATTCTTTGTTCCTAGATGGATGACTTTGCATTTGCCTGTATTAAAACACATTTTATATGAACAGGCCAAAGTTACCAAGTAATCTTATTCTCTGTGACTTCCCTGTTCTCATCAGTATTTGCCACTCCACCAATCTGTGAGTCGTCCACAGATTTTATCAGCAGTGATTTTATATTTTACTTCCAGATCATGGATTAAAATGTTGAATAGCACTGGGCCTTGTACTGATCCCAATTGAGCCCCTTAGAAACAGCTCCATTCAGTGATGGTTCCCTATTGACAGATATTCTTTGAGATCTGTCAGTTAGCCAGTTCTTAAGCCATTTAACACTTTCTTTATATTGTACAGTGGTAATTTTTTAATTAGAATGTCATTTCTAAGGCCTGGTCTACACTACGAGTTTAGGTCGAATTTAGCAGCGTTAAATTGAATTAAGCCTGGACACGTTCACACGGCTAAGGCCCTTTTTTCGACTTAAAGGGCCCTTTAAACCAGTTTCTTTACTCCACCTCCGACGAGGGGATTAGCAATAAAATCGGCCTTAGCGGGTCGGAATTGGGGTATTGTGAACAGAATTCGACATTATTGGCCTCTGGGAGCTATCCCACAGTGCTTCATTGTGACCGCTCTGGACAGCACTCTCAACTCAGATGCACTGACCAGGTAGACAGGAAAAGCCCCGCGAACATTTGAATTTCATTTCCTGTTTGCCCAGCGTGGAGAGCACAGGTGACCACGCAGAGCTCATCAGCACAGGTAACCGTGATGGAGTCCCAGGATCGCAAAAGAGCTCCATCATGGACCGAACGGGAGGTACGGGATCTGCTCGCCATATGGGGAGATGAATCGGTGCTAGCTGAACTCCGTAACAGTAAACGAAATGGCAAAATATTAGAAAAGGTCTCCAAGGCCATGAAGGACAGAGGCAATAACAGGGACGCACAGCAGTGCCGCGTGAAAATTAAGAAGCTAAGGCAAGCCTACCACAAAGCCAGAGAGGCAAACAGAAGGTCCGGGGCAGAGCCGCAAACATGCCGCTTCTACGCGGAGCTGCATTTGATGCTAGGGGGTGCAGCCACCACTACCCCAACCGTGTGCTTTGACTCCATCAATGGAGAATCACGCAACAGGGAAGCGGGTTCGGGGTACGAGGAAGATGAGGATGAAGACAATTTCAATCGATTTCTCCTTCACAGCAAGGAAGCGGAGAAATCGGTTTCCCCAATAGCCAGGATATGTTTATCACCCTGGACCTGGAACCAATAACCCCCGAACTCACCCAAGCTGTGGTCCCAGACCCTGAGGGCACACAAGGGACCTCTGGTGAGTGTACCTTTGTAAATATTACACATGGTTTAAAAGCAAGCGTGTTTAATGATTAATGATTAATTTGCCCTGGCAATTGCGGCCAGTACAGCTACTGGAAAAGTCTGTTAACATGTATGGGGATGGAGCGGAAATCCTCCAGGGACATCTCCAGAAAGCTCTCCTTCATGTACTCCCAAAGCCTTTGCAAAAGGTTTCTGGGGAGGGCTGCCTTATCCCGTCCGCCATGGTAGGACACTTTGCCACACCAGGCCAGTAGCACGTAGTCTGGAATCATTGCATAACAAAGCATGGCAGCGTATGGTCCCGGTGTTTGCTGGCATGCAGACAACATCCATTCCTTATCGCTCTTTGTTATCCTCAGAAGAGTGATATCATTCATGGTCACCTGGTTGAAATGGGGCGATTTTATTAAGGGGACATTCAGAGGTGCCCGTTCCTGCTCTGCTGAACAGAAATGTTCCCCGCTGTTAGCCACACGAATGGGGGGAGGGGTGAAGTGATCATCCCCGAGAATTGGGTGTGGAGGGGGATGGGGGTTAGTTGGGTTTGTGCTGCATGTTAACCTGGAAACTGCAGCCCCTCCTTTTACATTGCAAACCCATTTTAAATGGCCAACCCAACGTGTGCTTGGTATGGGAAATGAGGGCACTACTGTTTGAAACCAGTCCCACATGTTAAGAAGGTTAAAAAAGCCAAAAGACTGTGGCTTACCATGGCTGCCTGCAAGCTGAAATCTGTTGCCTGGCACTGCGTGAGTGATCTCTCACACCAAACCGGCAGGCCCTCAATATAAGAGGAAAAATGCGACCTTGTAACGAAAGCACATGTGCTGTGAAATGTGAACAGCAAAATTTAACATGAAAGAGTGTACCCATTGTTCTCTAAAATGTGTCTTTTCTTAATCACCTCTCCCTTCTCCTCCACCAGCTGCAAATGTTTCTCCTTCGCAGAGGCTAGCGAAGATTAGAAGGAGAAAACGGCAGACTCGGGATGATACGCTCTTGGAGTTCCAGATGTCCTCCCACGCTGAAAGAGCACAGCAGAATGCGTGGAGGCAGTCAATGACTGACTACAGAAAAGCACAATATGAACAAGAGGAGAGGTGGTGGGCTGAATCGCAGGCTGAAAATTATAGGTGGCATCAGCTTGCAAACAGAAGGCAAGAGGCGATGCTCCGGCTGCTGGAGCATCAAACTGATATGCTCCAGCGTATGGTTGAGCTGCAGGAAAGGCAGCAGGAGCAGAGACCGCCGCTACAGCCCCTGTGTAACCAACAGCCCTCCTTCCCAAGTCCCATTGCCTCCTCACCCAGACGCCCAAGAACACGGTGTGGGGGCCTCCGGACACCCAGTCACTTCACCCCAGATGATTGCCCGAGCATGGGAAGGCTGGCCTTCAATAAGTGCTAAAGTTTTAAAGTTTTAAACTGCAGCGTGTCCTTTTCCTTCCCTCATTCCCCAACCCTGCCAGGCTACCTTGGCAATTATCCCCCTAGTTGTGTGATGAATTAATAAAGATTGCATGAATGAGAAGTAACAATGACTTTATTGCCTCTGCAAGTGGTGCTCGAAGGGGGGAGGAGAGGGTGGGGTGGTTGGTTTACAGGGAAGTTGAGTGAACCAGGTTGGGGGGCAGAGGGTTCATCAAGGAGAAACAAACAGAAGTTTCACACCGTAGCCTGGCCAGTCACAAAACTCGTTTTCAAAGCTTCTCTGATGCGCACCATGCCCTGCTGCACTTTTCTAACCGCCCTGGTGTCTGGCTGCGCATAATCAGTGGCCAGGCGATTTGCCTCAACCTCCCACCCCACCATAAATGTCTCCCCCTTACTCTCACAGATATTGTGGAGCGCACAGCAAGCAGCAATAACAATGGGGATATTCTTTTCGCTGAGGTCTGAGCAAGTCAGTAAGCTGCGCCAGCGCGCTTTTAAACATCCAAATGCACATTCCACCACCATTCGGCACTTGCTCAGCCTATAGTTGAACAGGTCCTGACTACTGTCCAGGCTGCCTGTGTACGGCTTCATGAGCCATGGCATTAATGGGTAGGCTGGATCCCCAAGGATCACGATAGGCATTTCAACATCCCCAACGGTTATTTTCTGGTCTGGGAAGAAAGTCCCTTCCTCCAGCTTTCGAAACAGACCAGAGTGCCTGAAGACGCGAGCATCATGTACCTTTCCCGGCCATCCCACATTGATGTTGGTGAAACGTCCCTTGTGATCCACCAGGGCTTGCAGCAGCATTGAAAAGTACCCCTTGCGGTTTATGTACTTGGTGGCTTGGTGCTCCGGTGCCAAGATAGGGATATGGGTTCCGTCTATCGCCCCACCACAGTTTGGGAATCCCATTGCAGCAAAGCCATCCACTATGGCCTGCACGTTTCCCAGAGTCACTACCCTTGATATCACCAGGTCTTTGATTGCCCTGGCAACTTGGATCACAGCAGCCCCCACAGTAGATTTGCCCACTCCAAATTGATTCCTGACTGACCGGTAGCTGTCTGGCGTTGCAAGCTTCCACAGGGCTATCGCCACTCGCTTCTCAACTGTGAGGGCTGCTCTCATCCTGGTATTCTGGCGCTTCAGGGCAGGGGAAAGCGAGTCACAAAGTTCCATGAAAGTGCCCTTACGCATGCAAAAGTTTCACAGCAACTGGGAATCTTCCCACACCTGCAGCATGATGCAGTCCCACCAGTCTGTGCTTGTTTCCCAGGCCCAGAATTGGCATTCCACGGCATGAACCTGCCCCAGTAACACCATGATTTGCACATTGCTGGAGCCTGTACTTTGTGAGAGGTTTATGTCCATGTCAATTTCCTCATCACTCTCGTCGCCGCACTGCAATCGCCTCCTCGGCTGGTCCTGGTTTTGCTTTGGCATGTCCTGGCTCTGCATATACTCCAGGACAATGCGCGTGGTGTTCATAGTGGTCATAATTGCCGCGGTGATCTGAGCGGGCTCCATTATCCCAGTGCTATGGCGTCTGGTCTGAAAAAAGGCGCGAAACTAGTATCTGACGGAGGGAGGGAGGGGCGAGTGACGACATGGCATACAGGTACAGGGAATTAAAATCAACAAAGGTGGCTGTGCATCAGGGAGAAACACAAACAACTGTCACACAGAATGGCCCCCCAAAGATTGAACTCAAAACCCTGGGTTTAGCAGGCCATTGATTTCACAGAGAGAGGGGGAAGCAAATGAATACAGAACAAATCTGGTCCATCTATTTTTTACATCTTAAGCTGGCAGCCGACGGTGCAGCATGACTGATAGCCCTCGGCATCTTCTGGGCGCTTGGCAGAAAATAGTGTACTAAGACTGATAGCCATCATCGTCAAGACGGTTTGATAGGACTGAGCATGTCTGCCCAGGTGCCCATGATTGAACTGCAATATGATGACAATGGATATCAGTCTTAATATACCATCTACTGCCAAAAGGCAAGGGGCTGCTGCTGTGTAGCAATGCAGCCCCATGTCTGCCAGCCCCACATCTGCCAGCACCCAGATCGCCAATGAAGGCTACCAGTCATACTGCACCGTCTACTGCCAAAAGGCAATTAGTTAGCTGCTGCTGTGTGGCAATGCAGTACCACGTCTGCCGGCACCCAGATGACATATGGTGACGGTGAGCGGAGCTGAACTGAGCGGGCTCCATGCTTGCTGTGGTATGTTGTCTGTGGGATAGCTACCCATAGTGCAATGCTCCGGAAGTCGATGCTAGCCTCGGTACTGTGGACGCGGTCCGCCGACTTAATGCACTCAGAGCATTTTATGTGGGGACACACACAATCGGCTGTATACAACCGATTTCTATAAAACCGGCTTCTATAAATTCGACCTAATTTTGTAGTGTAGACATACTTTAAGTCAACTGTGAATGATACATGTATTTTTTGCATGACATACTTATGTAATGAGGCAGGGAACCACAGCTCTCTGTCCTTGAAGTATGATTCTATCCTGCACTCTCAGCCCATCTTTCATTTGAAAGTATAGGTTCTACTCCCTTCTATTGGTTACTTAGCTTTTGTCTTCAGCCACCCTGCTTGTATCGCTCTCTTGACTGCTGTAGTTGCATGTCCTGTTCCATAGCCTCTTTGATTTCCATCAGCTTCACTGTTGAAATTTGAAGACAGTGCAGCATGTTAATGGATCCAATGTCTGATCCCTTTCCCTGCACTCCCTGATGCTAGGTGTATATATACCCTGCTCAGGGTGTCAGCTAACACCAGTGACCTTCCTGGACAATATCTGATCTCTACGTGATAGTGCTGGAGGTGCATCAGTATACACTGCAACACTAATAAGAGCCATGATTGTCTCTAGGAGTTTGTGGTCTGATTGCATTATTACTGGGTGGCCATAGGTATATTGATAAAATCGTTCCACTACAAATACCACAGGCAAAAGTTCTTTTTCTCTTAAGGCACATTTCCGTTCAGTCTCAGACAGGGCTCTGATGGCATAAGCCACTGGCTGCTCCTTAAAAGAGCTACATTCAATCCTTTCTCCAATGCATCACACTGGATTGTCAGTGGCTCTCTTGGCTGGTAGTACTTCAGGACTACTCAGCAGGTAAGGCCTCAGCTACAGTCCTGTGTCCAATTTGCGATGCCACACTTTAAGAAAGTGTGAACAAATTGGAGAGTCTAGCAACAAAAATGATAAAAGTTTAGAAAATTTGACATGTTTAGACTTGAGAAAAGAAGACTGAGAGGGGGACCTGATAACAGTCTTAAAATATGTAAAGGGCTGTTATAGAGAGGATTGTGATCAATTGTTCTTCATGTTCACCAGAGGTAGGACAAGAAGTAATGGGTTTAATCTGCAGCAAGGAAGATTCAGGTTAGAAATTAGGAAAAATTTTCTAACTATAAAGATAGCTAAGCTCTGGAATAGGCTTCCAAGGGAGGTTGAGGAATTCCTATCACTGGACGTTTTTAAGAACAGGTTAGACAAGCTCCAGTACCTGCTGCTGACTGAAGAGACGTAAGATCCTGTATACTGCTTGTTTGGTCAGGCATTTGCCCAAAGTCCTAAAATCATGGGTGAAATCCCTGCCCAATTGAAGTCAATAGGATCCACGGAGGACCAGAAAAGGTGGCAGGGACTTAATTGCCATGAATTCCCCATTGCCTTCCAGAACACTGTTGGTTCTGACTTATGGAAAGGATGAGCAGCTCCTTGGTGCCCTTGGCCACACCAGCCTGTGTAGCCTCAGGATTAGTCACCCCAGCAGAGAGTTCCTCACACATCCTCCACATCCCTGAATAGTTTGTTCGGCCGTAGTGATAGAGAGCAGAGTTTGTCAGCTCATCTCATATATGTTACAGGGGTCATGGATCAGTGTTCACTTTGCACTCCCTGTCAGTACCCGGCCCGCGCCAGGGAAGCTAATGATCCAGCCAGCAGACCAAATTCAGTGATGAATCCTGGTCATGTGCCACCTGAGGCACGTTGTGCATATGCTAAGATATATGTTACCCACCATTAGATGTCAACATACATGTTTTATTTCCTTCCTATTCTTTACTCCACAGAGCTTGGTTGTCTCGGTCCCAATAGAGTAAAGTGCAAGAAAAGGAAGATTTCTTTTATCCTGACAAACTCACATTGCCACCAGATACACAGCAGCTGTTCAATCTCAGCATCAAGATTAGGAACAAAAATAAAAGGAAAGAAACATCTCAGGCAAGCAGGTTAATTTTAATGCTAGTCACAATGCTCTGTCAACAATTTGTTATCAGTCCTTTAGTATTCAAGACAGATAAGACAGGCATTGTTGTTGTTTTCCACAGATAATTCATTTTCCTCTGAACACAGGGATTGCATACCAAGACTGTCTAGCTCATTAAATTCCTCAGGCTTAATTAATTATACCAAATAAAACACTACCAAAACATGGTCTTCATTACATTATATGATAATTAACACCTAGCTTATATATAGCCCTTTACATGTTCAAAGCACTGTGCAAACATGATCTAATCAATACTACTATTTAAAATACATTTTACAATATTTATCCATGAATATATTCAAGAAGTGAAGCAGCACTGATTGTCACCTTGTAGTGGTCTCAACACCACACTAGATGTGTTTTTAAACATAATAGCATTGAGTCACACTGGCCAGTGCATTGTGCAAAAGTGTTGTACCACATCCCTGCTATATAATTTTCAGAAGTGCCTATGGCCCAAATCCTCAAAGGTATTTAGGTGCCTAACTTCAATTAAAATCAATGGGAGTTAGGTGTCTAAATATCTTTGAGGATCTGGGTTAAGTGATTTAGCAGACTTGTTCCCCTAAATTATTTTGAAACTCTCACCCTGGGTAAACAGTGAATTTCAGTCTTTGATGCTGTCACTAATTGTCACCAACGTGGTGGTCTCAACGTCACCTTTGGTGTATTTTAACCAGAAACAGCAATAAGTCACACTGGCAGGACATTGTGTGAAAATTTTAATTAGCTGTATTGTTCCAGATCTGTGTGTAAAACAAGGAATGTCTTGGATGCTGTCTATTTTAAACTTTGTTTGCATCCAGTATAAAATTAGATATTTTTAAAGTTATTTCATTGGTTTTCCAGAATCAAAATAAAAATAGCTAAAAATAAAATTTTGTAGGCATTTATTTAAAAATTAAATAGCTATAATATTTTTAATTTTTAAATTATCTTTACAGAATACCTAGTTATACCCCCACATCTATAACATCTAGTTAAAAACACAATAAAAATAAGAGAACTAGTTCCTGAAGAGTCAGGCATGTGTGTGCAAAGGGATCACTCAGATAATATACAAACAGGAATCACAGATTCAGTTAATAATTTTATTGAAAATGTTTTGTTATGATCACAAATTAGAGGAGAAAATGTAAATCATTTGTGATTTAAGTCTTGATCCAAAGTACATTGAAGTTATGAAAGTTTTTCCATTGACTTAATGGGCTTGGGGTCAGACCCCTGAGCCTTCATCTTTCAAGTTGCTGGCTGGAAATGTTCACAAATCATGAAAGTTTCACAGATTTTTGAGCATATATTTTATTAATCCAAGAATTCATACCAGAAGATTGCTAAAATTGTTATTCCCCTTTTTTAAACACATGGCACCAAATCAAGTAACAGAATCAATACCACATGACGTAAGCGATCAGTTTCACAAACAATATAACAAATGCAGAATAGAGAAACAAACAGATTGTAAAAAAAAATGAACCCAAAAAAAAAGGCTGAAAATTATTCACTGAAAGTATCTGGCAAATAATTATGTTCAGCAAATGCATTCACAGAAATCAGGATTGGTTTGGGAATGATTTGCTAGGGATAAAAGGGATAACATTCATTAAAAAAATATTCAAAACAAATAGTTCAATCAGCACTAATATTTATGTATATTATAGAAGTATTTTGATGATTTAATAATTAATGTTTGTAAAGTTAGAATAAAATTATAACTATAAAACTATTATATATTTATAACTATAAATATATAAAATATTATAGATTTTATTTATAACTATAAAATAGATTAACCATTTCATTATAGCTTTCCAATAGTCCTATGCTTCCTGATCCATACGAACTCCCTATTTTAAAATGTGTATAACTGTGAAAATAATCATTTTGAGCTGAAAGTTGATATGTAGAAACCTGATACGTCTTAGCCTGGGTGAAAACATGGCTAAAAATGTGTGGTTTTGTTGTTTGTTAGTGTCAATAATAATGTGTAAGGGACAAAAATAAATAGAAAAAAGTCTACCTGAGTGGGATCCATTAAAAAGTAAACAAATACTGTTTTGTGGCATTGCCTTTATCACAGTACTTCATATGTTTAAAATGTATGTATACTGCAGTGATATATTTATACAATGCTATGTTGAATATTTATTTTTTAATGCTGCCCACTGTGTATGTAACTATAAAAATGAATTAAAAAAAAACAATTGAAAATAGGCAAAAAATGTGAAAGTTTATAACCAGAGAGAAACTGAGTCATTGAAGTGAAGTGAGAAGATGGAGAAAGGACTATAAGAAAGAAAGGGAATCTGCTTATAGGGAAGATTATATGGGGAAAAAAAATATGTGAATTTTTCTGCAAAAATACTGTCTTTCTAGCAATGCCAACTAGTCCTATGACAGCTAAGAACCAGGGACTGCAAGTGAAATCCTGGCCCTACTGAAGTCAACAACAAAACTCTCATTGACTTCAAAGGGACCAGGATTTTCCCTTGAATGAATAATTGCCATGAACAAATCATTCCAGATTGTACCTGGGTAGAAAATGTTCTGGAGCCCTAAGTGCTGAGGACTAGAGTCTGGCTTTCAGGGAAGGCATATTCTGAAACTGGCCGGTAGCAGCATAAGGAGCTGTTTTAATCTTATGCACTGTCCTACTGGGGAGGAAAAAAAGCAGTTCTCCCTCCACCAGAGGGAACAGCAGAACTGCTTTGAATATTTCTTGCTATAAAATATTTTGAAAATACTTCACAGATAACATTCTTCAGATCCATTCTTGATTAGCTGCTTCTGTGAACCATGTGGAGATTGGAGTGAGACAAATGCAAAGTTCCTTCTGCTTTTTCAAAAGGTTTTGTTTACTAGGGTCCTTGAAATATTTGGGGAACATTGGATAGGCTATTGGGTCCTTTAGCCCATACGTCCCTTCAGGAAGACAGGGTGCCTATGTAACCCATGCCTGCTTAGTGTGACGCTCTGTCACCCTCTAGTGGCACCTAGCCCAGCTAGAGATTGATGAGTCTGCTACAGCCTGAGGTAGGAGGCATGTGGCTTTTAGCTCATGTAGCATAGGCTCATACATTAAGCTGCAGAGGTCTCAGGTTTCATCCCGCCTGCTCATGATAGGGGTCTGTCAGTGTTACACTACTGTCTCTTAAATGTGTAATTGTTCAACCCCTCCTCACTAAACCATCTCTTTGTGCAAACGGGCTCACCAGTTTTTATCCTGTCCCTAATCTTCTCTTTGGGTGGGAAAATATTATAGAAAAGCTTATGGCAAGGCAATTGTTTGGCAGATTCTGGTGGCTTTATATTTTGTTTGCTTTTCATTGTGATTTTAGCTCATCAAAACAATGTGACTTGTAGTAGCCAAATTTCATCTGTCTCAAGCTTTTGGTCATCCCCAAATTTTTCCCATTCCAAATGATGAGCCATATTGAAACATTCAGGAAACAGTAATTATGGTCATTCCAGTTCAGGATTCATTATCAAAGTCAAATGTTCATACCTCCAACATTCTTAAACTGATTTTCTTCAAAGTTTTGCAGGGCTTCTAGACACCTAAAAATCGTGCTGTTTAAAGAAAAGCAGTTGAGTAATTTTGAAGTTATGTTATATTTTAAAGTTGGAATTCAATCTTAGCAATAGTGCAAGCTATTTATAACCATCATTATTATGTATTGACAATTAGGCTATTTTAAATTTAGGTATATACACTGAGAGTACTAACTTCAGTATCTTGAGGTTTAACCAGATAACCACATTCAAGAGCAATATCCAATATCCGGAGATTGGAGATCTCAGCTGCTGTGAAAACATGCAGTGTGGCATAAAAAAAACCTTTCTAGGTGCTGTGGATTCCCTTTTATATTATTGCCAGTTGACATTAGCAATATTTGGCAAGAGGAGTTAGTACTGAAAGGGAGTGTCATGGAATGCCAAAGGCAGACTTTTGCAATTACTAAGCCTTTGATTTGGGCTCAAGGCAGAGGCTCTCTTGCTTACATGGATTATATTAAAGCCCCTTCCTGTGCTCCCAATGGTTGTACATTTTAATAACTGACAGCTGAGTAATGTAATTATCATTTTCCCAATAATACTTGCAGACGTTAGGATCCATTATCAGTAGTACATGGTTTTATTGTCAATAATAAATAAATAAAAATTGTTGGGACTTTCCTACAATTTCCCATCCCCTACCATTGACTTTATGATTTGAGAGAGAAAAAACTGGCTAATAAGTACTGCCTTGTGCTCTTATGAAAGATGCTTCTAGAAGCAGACACTCATAAACTAGCAAGATGGCTCATTTCACAATCCCTATTGTATAAAATACAGATATAAAGGTCAGATTCTTAGTTCGTGTAAATTGATAAAACTCCATTAAAATCAGTGGAGCTACATCACTAACTGAGAATCTGGCCTCAGGGAACAAAATTGTTCATTCTGTTTTTCCAAATATAAATGTTAGGACTTCCCAGGCTTTCACGGATTGGTAACTGGTTAAAAGATAGGAAACAAAGTGTAGGTATAAATGGTCAGTTTTCAGAAAGGAGAGAGGTAAATAGTGGTGTCCCCCAGGGATCTGTTTTGGGACCAGTCCTATTCAACAAATTAATAAATGATCTGGAAAAAGGGGTAAACAGTGAGGTGACAAAATTATTCAAGATAGTTAAGACCCAGGCAGACTACAAAGAGCTACAAAAGGATCTCTCAGAACTGGGGGACTGCGCAACAAAATGGCAGATGAAATTTAATGTTGATAAATGCAAAGTAATGCACATTCTTCACACAACGCACAATCAACCTGTGGAACTCCTTGCCAGAGGATGTTGTGAAGGCCAAGACCATAACAGGGTTCAAAAAATAACTAGATAAATTCATGGAGGATAGGTCCATCAATGGCTATTAGCCAGGATGGGCAGGAATGGTGTCCCTAGCCTCTGTTTGCCAGAAGCTGGGAATGAGCGACAGGGGATGGATCACTTCATGATTACCTGTTCTGTTTATTCCCTCTGGGGCACCTGGCACTGGCCACTGTTGGAAGACAGGATACTGGGTAGATGGACCTTTGGTCTGACCCAATATGGCCGTTCTTATGTTCTTATCTTGTATCTCACACTTTCACCATGGACTACCGTCTGTCAGGCAACTCAAAGAGGAATTCAGCTGGCAGGAATATTTCTGTGCCCAGATAGGATAACAGCTGAGCTGGCAAAGGCATATGTTGGGTTTATATGGCCCTATTTCCATAGGCTTGAATGATAGCCCACCATCTTCTTAGATGGTTAGGGCAGCAGGTGTGTCATCATTGTTTTTGTTGCCTAGTGTAGAAGTAGTTATTTCTGTTGGCTGGGAAAATGGCAGCTGCTCAGCTGGCTGTATCAGAGGTAATAGCTCTGTATCATAACTTTCTGGCTGCTCTAATACAACTGACATAGGACACAAATCATTCTTGTTATAGTAAAGAGCGGCATTGCTTTCTCCCTTCATATACTGTCCATCATTACTAGATAAAAGGACTTGAAGATAGAAATAAAGATGGATTTGGTCATATTGTTGATCAAAACAAAATACAAAACTAAATTGAACATTCAACCACTCACTAGCTACCACCATTGTCCATTTGTTCTTCTAAAGTACATGTACTAAGATGTTCTCTCTAAATTGACACACTGAAATTATGCAAATTTGTATTAATATTTGGTCATGACTTATTTTCCCAATCTGGATTCTTTCTTTTATACACAGTTCATCCCTAGAGGCCATTTATGGCCATGAATCCACGGGCTATAATCGCAGCTCTAGGAATGTTAACATAAACTCTTTTCTATCTTATGCTGAATATTCACCAGCATCTGCTACAGGATTAATAAAAAAGATTTTGCCACACATTGTAGCCAATTAATAAACAATTTGTTTATATAGTTTTTTTTATCTTCCATGCAGAATCAGCTGTGTGCATATCTCCAGGGCTTTAGACAGTGGTCCTTGAGTTCTTAATTTACATATGGCCTTTCATTGAGTCTATCTGTCATCATAATGTACTTTTTCATCTGTATGCAGATGATACGTAGACGTTAGCAAAGATTTTTTTCCATTGATGCTAATGCCGCTTCACTATTTAAATCTACACAAATTATTTGGATGAGTTTTCATTTCTTTTAATTACGTCTCTAAACTGAAGTTATTCTGCTAATTAGGCTAAGGTATGATCACTATATTCCTTAGTTTAAAGTAGAATTTCCAGTCCCTTTACACTGGTAGCAAAAACTCTTCAAATTCTTAAAATGAATACTTTAGCATTTGAAGCATGGTAACTATTGCTTATTTTGCTTGGACTTTCAGTTGAGGAATATCTTTCATCCTTCACTTTCAGCTCAGTTAGGCTGAAAATTCTATTCACGTCAAAGGTTCCTCTAAAATTTATTTTCATAATTATTTTTATGATTAACTTGATAATCAATAAGAGCTGATTGTTAAATTAAGATGTTTCAAACCATACAAGTTTGTGTATATTATTTGTATTTTTTGTTATTTCCATTGTCATCCAGCAAAGTCCAGGATTCTCTATATTCTAATTTCTAGTTTTCAAGGCCCCCAATTCACAAAGGTAGTGATGCACATGCATTGTTCCTTTGACTTATGCGAGACTACTCATGTGCTTAAAGTTATGCACATATCTAGGTAGCTTGCTAAACTGAGGCCCAATGCTTTAAATAGTCTCCCACTGACTTTAATGGGAGTTGAGAGTGCTGAGCACCTTGGAGGATGAGATTTACAGGATAAATGGGTGCATTTGAGTAATTTAAACTTATCCACATTTAGTACAATATTTGGAGTACATTTACTTCCTTTTCAGAATTGGCAGCAACACCGTATCTGAAGATTGTTTGTGATGGACCACAGAATTCAAATCTGTATTTGAGTTCTCTGAAGATTGGGTGTGTTTGAATTCAGCTTTTTGGTTTGACCCATTATAGAGACAGGGGACATTTGCAAAATTCATATCCAGATAGAGTTTAGGTGTCAAACAACTGCAAAGTTTGTACAAAGTATGAATTAGGGGGATTAGTTGGAAAGGATTTGAAAAGGATCATCATCTTAAATGGCTCCAAGTGTATGTACTTTTTAGCATCATGTAAGAGTTGAATATAAATAATATTCAGGAATAAAAGAGAGTTCTGTCAGCAAGACAAATGGAAGGGAAGAAAAAGTTGAAGCTAACATAAGTGAAGATCAACAAAGAGTAAGTGGTTAGCAAACAGGAAAATTTACAGAGAATGTAATTGGGTCCAGTTATCACCACCCAAAGAAAACAATGAGGTGTTATTATTTTTATTATGCTGGAATAAGTAAAATCAGAGCATCCTTGACACTGTTTGCTTAGCTCAATGGCAGGTCTGAGAAGAAATTCATTTGAAAAACAGAGAGTTGGAATCATCTGAAAGTAAAATGTGAAAGCACGCATTGTTGACTGCATATCCTTTTTTGTTTATATGGATATGTGCTTGGTTATATAATCTCTGAACAATGCAGAATTTAGGAAAAACATGAAAAGGTCAGCTCTGTAAATATTTACTTCCAAAGATTTTGGAGTACTTTTGTTTTGAAATGACCTCTGGAAGTCAAGCAATATTGTCCTTGGACAGCCCTTTCCTCTCATCAATTGCACTTCTATTTTCCCAGATTTATTTTTTCTTTATTAGTTGTGAAGTCTCCAACATGATTTGGGCACTTGCTTATAAATTACCTGAAGCATGTGAATCCCTAAATGTTGGAAACAGTGCACTGGATTTTGAACAGCTGGAGCTGAATTCATCCCTGGTGCAATTCCACTGACTTCAGACTTGCAGGCTGAACTCCTTGCTTCTCCCACAGGGAGGACAAACATGTTAAAGTATAGCAAGTGATAGGGCTTTTCTACATGAATTCCTGCTTTGAAATAGGAATAGATCAAAATGCACTAGGGAACATTAATTGCATGGCAGCAGAATCAACATGGACACTTGGTACGTGGCAGGCTAACACAGGGTAGATTTATACACTAGCTTGCTCTGAATTAAGTGTGTGTATAGACAAACCCCATTCAGTTCATTGCTGAATTGGGGCCAAAGTAGAATGATATTTCACACGGACTTGTTGCAAAATTCACAAAATCTATTAAATTTTCCTCTTTCATTATAATACAAAATACTAAGGCATTATTAACTTTAACAACTGCTAATAAAATACAAAAGCAAACAATGAATAAATTGTTCATTAAAGCTCAGGTGAAAAATCTGGTGGAAAAAAGTGCCGTCTGCTCAAGATTGTTAAGAAGAAACTACACAATGCAGAAGGGTCTCTTGAAGATAAGAGAAGGAAAAATAAAAGTTTTAATAAAAATAAAAAAAAGCTCTGATTAAGACACTATTTTACAGTAAACCTCTTCAGCTTTAAGAACTGAAGAAAATGATGGAGGTTTATGTATCTATTGTCTTTCATTTTATTCTGCTCAGTAATATTAAGATGCTAATCCCTGTGATGGGATTTCCATTTTACCATATGTAGGGAATTTAACTGTAACTTAAGTTATAATTCAACATGTCAGATCAATGATGTCCATGAATGCTGATTGGTCCCAGTAGCATTTGTTGCTATTACTGCAATAATGACGACGGGAAGAATCATTTGATTATGTCTTTTGGGAGAGCGCCTATTAAAGGTTGAACTGGCTTGGCTGAGAGAATAAGACATAAGTTTTCAAATCAGTATACACCTATGTTTTAAATTTTAAAAATACATAATTAAAATTATGAGCTAAGCAACTTTAATATTTTCCCAGTAATAATAATGCAGTTGGCTATCTTAGGTTTAGCTAAAGTAGATGTGGTATATCTTGACTTCAGTAAGACTTTTGATCCTGTCTCACATGACTTTCTCATAAACAAACTAGGGAAATACAACCTAGATGGAGTTACTATAAGGTGGGTGCATAACTGGTTGGAAAATTGTTCCCAGAAAGTAGTTACCAATGGTTCACAGTTAATATGGAAGGGCATATCACATGGGGTCCCACACGGATCAGTTCTGGATCCAGTTCTGTTCAGTATCTTCAGCAATGATTTAGATAATGGCATACAGAGTACACGTATAAAGTTTGCAGATGATACCAAGCTGGGAAGGGTTGCAAGTGCTTTGGAGGATAGGATTAACATTCAAAATTATCTGAACAAATTGAAGAAATGGTCTGAAGTAAATAGGATGAAATTCAACAAGGAAAAATGCAAAGTACTCCACTTAAGAAGGAACAATCAGTTGCATACATGCAAAATGGGAAATGACTGCCTAGGAAGGAGTACTGGGGAAAGGGATCTGGGGTCAATAGTGTAACATGAGTCCGTGCTGATTAAGTCTCAACTGATGTATTGTGTCCAGTTTTGGGCACCACATTTCAGGAAATATGTGGACAAATTGGAGAAAGTCCTTAGAAGAGTAACAAAAATGATTAAAGATCTAGAAAACATGAGCTATAAGGGAAGATTGAAAATATTGAGTTTGTTTAGGTTGGAGAAGAGAAGACTGAGAAGGAACATGATAACAATTTTCAATTGCATAAAAGGTTGTTACAAGGAGGGGGGAGAAAAAATGTTCTCCTTAACCTCTGAGGATAGGAGAAAAAGCAATGGACTTAAATTTCAGCTAGGTTTAGGTTGTACATTTGGAAAAGCTTCCTAACTGTCAGGGTGGCTAAGCACTGGAATAAATTGCTGAGGGAGATTGTGGAATCTTCATCATTGGAGATTTTTAAGAGAAGATTAGACAAACACCTATCCGGGAGAGTCTAGATAATACTTAGTCCTCCTGTGAGTGCAGGGGACTAGATTAGATAACCTCTCAAAGTCCCTTCCAGTCCTACGATTTACTCATCACCATGTTATCTATGCAGAAAATACAGAAGTTTAGATTCCCATAGTTTTTTCCAAGAGGACTCCATAGTGTAAATGCTAATTCTATTGTGGTACTACTATATTCTGCCCTTGGAGGTACTCATGCTACTTCCACTGAAGTCAAAAGAGGCAATGTGTACACATCTAAATGGAGAATTTGGCCTATAGAGTTTTTATATAGCAGAGGTCAACTCAAGACACAAAATTTGGATCTAGATTTAAAATACCCCAGAGTATGGGAATATTGAGTTGGGTTTTCAGTCAATCCATTTATTTATTCATTCATTCTGGTTCTCTGGCACCTATCAAAGATTTTAGATACATCCCAAAATTAAAAAAAAAACATTAGAAAATCTAAAATTCACTGTTGATAATATTTTAAATAATCCCAATTCAAAACATCAATTTCCAGTACAAAAGATTTTATCACAAACCCCCAAACAGGCCACCCAACCATATCCCAGTGTAAGATTATAGTATTTATTGTAAAGCTAGGAGCCATTTAAAGATTCAGGTTTAAATTCAGGTTAGGATTTTTAACACATCCAGAATTTGTGTCAGGTCCATTTCTATCTACAGGCATGAATCCACAGAAAGGAATTCAAAAATTGAGGAACACAATTAATACTTAAATGAATGGAGTAAAGTTGCTACCACCTCACCAAACTACTCTATAAATAAAAACATAGCAGAGTTACAGATAGTAACACAAAGTCCTTAATCAAAATGTTGGCTCACTAGACCAAGAGTAAAATTTTCAGTGGTCCACATTTTAAAAAGTATTTGGACGTTGCTCTCTGCTTAGCATTGCAAGGTTTAAGTGAATTAGATGGCTAAGTTCTATTTTCAGAAGTGACTTAATCATGGGCGGAGGGTATAATAGGCCAGAGGAGGCTGAGTCTCCCCAGGTGTTGCCATGGCCGCTGGACCCTCAGTTGCAGGGTTTTGGGGGGAAGATTTTGATTTATTATGTCCCATGCAGGTTCTGGGGTAGCAGAGGAGGTGGTATGTGCTACCACCTCCACCACCGCCCTGGAACCTCCATGGGGCATAACAAAAGCTTCTTCCAGAGAAGAGAAATGCTGCCACATGCTTTTCTCTAGGCAGCTTGGGGTCTGGGGAGGGGAGGCACAGCATGGCGCAGCACAATGCGGCTGCAGCTGGCCCAGGAATCCGGGCAGGGGAGCTCAGGGCTTCAGTCAGTGGGGGCTCCTCCGGGAAGGGGGGTTGTCTTGGGCCTTCTACCAGCTTGGGGCTCCTCTTGGCCAAAGGTGGGGTCTCGGGGCTCCTCCAGTTGGGGGATCTTGGAGCTCCAGCCACGTGGGAAGGGTGTCTCGGGGCTTTGGCTGGTTTGGGGCTGCTCTGGCCGGCTTGGGGCTCCTCAGGCCAAGTGGGGGGGCCTCAGGGCTCATCCGGGTGGGAGGGTGAGGGGGTCTTGGGGCTCTGGCCACAGTGGGGAGGGGGTCTCAGGGCTCTGGCCGTAGGGGCAGGCGGAAGGGGCAGAGCCGAGGCTAGCCTCCCCAAAGGGGGCTCCACCTGCCACCCATGGACTTAGTTCCAGATTCTCAAAAGGTATTTAGGCACCCTAAATATCTTTGAGCATCTGGGCATATAAATAATTAAATATTCTTTGGAATAGGGGGCCTGGAACCTGTGTCTCCCAGGCAAATGCCATAACCTTTGAGCTATAGAGTCATTCTCCTCTCCCTCTGGCCCAATGAATGTTTAATTGTTTATACACAGTGCAGCAGCTTCAACAGGAGAAACTAAGAGAGACTTTGGGCAGGGTGAGAGTTCCAAGTTAAAATCCCTTCTCTACATCAAATAGAGGAAGGACTTGAATCCAGATCTTCCACCTCCTGAATGAGTGTTCTAACTGCTGGACTAAAAGTTATAAGGAAGGCGAAGGCACCACCTCCTGTGGCCATTTTGTGTGGGGTTAGGTGTGTTCTGAGAAGACCTATTAAAGATAGCCAGGGCAATGCCTAGTTGGAGGATCTCTCTAGGTTTTAGGTGTATGGTAGGCACCCAGGAGGCTCTGTTCATGCTCACTGGCAGAAACATAGGCACCATGGAGACTTCAACAGCTGAAATTTAACTCTAACCAATAGAGTTAGGTAGCAGCTGAGCAGAGATTTTGAGGATCTCAGTGATGCCTAAATATAGGACTTGGGCACCTAAAGTGGCAATTAAGTGCCTAAATCCTTTTGTGGATCACAGACTCATAGAATATCAGGGTTGGAAGGGACCTCAGGAGGTCATCTAGTCCAACCGGCCTAATTCACTTTTGAAAACTGAATTTACACTCCTGAGTAAAGCATTTTTGAAAATTGTTCCCCAAGTCAGCTAAGCCAAACCTCATGAATGTATTTTAGTGATGAATTATTAACCTAACAGTAATATATGAAACTGTATATTTTAGCATCTGTGAAGATGAATCAGATATTTCATATGATATTATATTACATAATAGACATGGCCTAATGATACAAGATTTTTTAAAAGTTACCTTGTGGTAAACAAAGGGCCTGATGTGCCTTTTCATTTCACACTCTTCATTTTTCTTCATCAATCCTCTGCCCTCCTTTCTGTGCTCCCACAGAGCCTAGTCAGAGAGCTTGATCATCCCCAAACTCCATGGTTTGTGGACCCAATGAACAGGGCCGTCCCTAGCCGTTTTGGTGCCCTACGCAGGGGGCTGTATGGGGCCCCAGGCCTCGGTGGGGGGGCTGGCCCTAGGCCACTGTGTGTGTGGGGGGGGGGATGGCCTCAGGCCTCTGCAGGGAGAGGGCTGGGGGGCAGGGGAGAAACCGCCCCCTGACCCCAGCCTGCTTCGCTCTGCTCCCCTGGCTCCCAGCCTTGGGGGGCAGGGCGGAACCACCTCCCCAGCATTCGCCAGCGGTGCAGCTGGGAGCCAGGGGAGCGGAGCAGGCTGGGGCCGAGTCGCTCCACTTACCATGTGGTGAGTGCAGGCCCGTCCCCTGCAGCAGTCCTCGGGGAAGTGGGGGTGCAGCTGGGGTGGAGCAGGGGTGGGAAGAGGCAGGGTGGAGCAGGGCAGGGGCTTTGGGGAAGGGGTGGAGTGGGGGGCGGGGCTGGGGTGGAGTAGGGGCGGAAAGAGGTGGGGCTGGGTCAGAACAGGAGTGGGGGCATAGGAAAGAGGCGGAGCAGGGGCTGGAGCATTACTCAGCTGCAGAGGGCACCAGGAAATGTGGTGCCCCAAATTCCCTGGTGCCCTACGCAGCTACATACTTTGCATATGGGTAAGGATGGCCCTGCCAGTGAATCCAGTAAGCAGCACATTGGGAAGATGGAAGGGAGGGCATTTGAGTTTTCAACCTAATGAGCTATAGGGGGTCTGGCAGGCTAGAGAATAGAGAAGATCACCAAAAAGAATGGCATCAGTGAACCCAACATGAGAGCGATGATTGCCGTTGGACCTAAATGACAGGCAAGAATCTTTAGGCCTAAAAAGAAGGGTGCCTATAGGGCTAATCACCATAGCAATCTGCTAGTTGTGATGTGGCAAGAAAGGACATTTTGTATCTGTGTTTTATCTCAACATTCCTCTTTTCCAGTGGTGCAAGTATGGCGGTCCGGTCCACCGTACCAGTAAGATATTTATAGCTGGTACTCCGTACCGGAAAGCCACAGGAGGAACAGAACATGGGGCCGCCAGGCAACCCCACACCCAGCTGCTCCTCCAGCGTAACTCTACCGTTCCAGGCCCACACACCCATCCAAGCCCTGTCATCCGGTGGGGCTGCTATACAGATCCCAGACAGGACTCAGGAGACACAGCTGCGTGGAAGAGCTGGGGGCGGTACAGCCATGCTGGAGGAGCTGCCAGTGTGGGGCCACCCAGTGGCCCCATGTTCTGCTCCTTTTGCTGCTGCAGTTCCAAAGAGCCCTGCGGTTCAGAAATCTCCAGTGCAATGGGAGGAGAACAGAGCCCCCTCCCCCTCACCCAGGTAATGTGGGATGGTTCATGGGGAGCAGATGGGGAGAGCCCAGGGGCCCCTGGCTGAGGGGAGGGTGGGGAGGAGTCATGTGGGGGGGTCACATGGGGAGGTTACATGCCACCCCCTTTAGCTGGTGCCCACCCCTCTTGTGTCCCTCCCATGAGTGCAGCGTACCAGTAAGAAATGAATGCTACTTTCACCACTGCTTTTTTCTATGTTTGGGCTGCCGCTTTTCTCTTTGTAGCTTAACTTTTCCTGTGTAGGTTTGATGCTAAAACACATCCAAACTTTTAAATAACCAATGGATGGTTTTCCCAATCTCAAAGCAAATGTTAAAGGTTAGGTATGTTACAATAAAATAACATGTTTCCCTAGAGAAATTTACACTCACCAACTTTGTCTGTGTCAATAAGCATGCTTGCAAGTATTCAAAACAGCAGTATTGGTTAGTTGCGATAGCTCAGGTTAGTCATACAATAATGCTTCTGTTCCCTGATTGGATGAGCCCATAAGAATTTCCAGCATGAATTACTTGTGTGTATGAATTTTAAAAAACTGTTTCTGTAAATAATTATACATACAGCTTTCAAATGTGCTTATATCTGCATCATACAAACTCAATTGCTCCAACTGTTTGCAGAAAGCCAGCACAAGAGATACGATCATTGCTGAAACAAATTCTTTTAAAAATTTGAACAAAATATGGATGGAAAAGGTTTGCATTATTCACCAAGCTCTTTTTGTGTTCTTGTAGTAAATGTCTTTTCATACTATTCAGGAATTGGCATGATTTCTGTGCACCAAAAAATTAAAATCATGACAACTTATCTGATAACAGTCCTTTCAAAATGAACTGGACCTTTCACCCTTTAACCTTTAAAGGTAGAGCATATCTGAAGAGAAAGGCTGAACTAATTCCAGATAAAGAACCCTTTAGTATGGAGAGCATGAAAAAATAGAAGGTTACAATCTTACCCTGGGACAATTAATCAGAAGGTAATGGGTTTCCATGTGCTAGTTTACCTCTAAATGAATAAAGTGTGAGGCAACCAATGTTAGCTATAAACAATTATTTGGAAATCTACTTAAACGTTTTGTTTTTCAGTGTTTTTCTTTGTAATTTATATGTTAAGGATCTGCGACACCTAAAGAAGGGTGAGAAGCATGTCACTGATGGTATTCATGCAAACCTACAGCAACACAACATAACTTTATTAAACCTTGAAGGTAATTTCTGTTCTGACAGAAGTGATAGGGAGGTAAGAGTCACCCCAAACTGTCACTGCCACTTCCCTCCCCTTCAGATGTTAAACTTCAGAGCATCCTAAGATATCCCAGGCTTACCCCAGCCCATTTATACCCACAGCCCTAACAAGTACATATTATTCCAAGGCCAAGTGAAGGCTGCAGCCTTGTTCAGGCTACTACATGAGGCATGGCAACCATCAACTCTTCCATAACACGTTGGGCTGCCACTGACAATCCAACCCCCTTTAAAACACATCAGTTTGGCCCCTAAAGACTACAGATACCAGCATCTTAAATTGCATCTTGATCCCTACTACAACCCTTTTCTTGGATCTAGATAAAGTATTGGGTTCCCCATGTCCCAAACTTTCATGTTACAGAGGGGCTAGCTGTAATTTACTCCATTTTACACACATTATATGTGACTCTCCTGCTCCTGACAATAGCCAGTACAGCCCTCAATTTCAGAAACTTAGGGCACCTCTATTCAAGGCAAACTGGAAAGTGTTTGCCTTTCTTGGCTAAAGTTGCACACCCAACATGTCACAGGAAGCAAACACAGAGTATGCAGTAGAAGGGGGAACTCACTTCCTCCCTACCAAAACAAAACAAAACAAAACAAAACAAAAAACAAAAAGAACCAACTAACTTTCTAGATAAAATAGTTTGGGTTGGGGCAGCAACAGTAGGCTGCCAGTGTGCAAATAGTCTCTTAACATTTTGCAGCCCATTATATTTTGCTACCCTAGGCAACCTCCTGCACTGTGTGGTTATGCAACCCTGTTTTTATTTTTTGTAGTTGTCAGGTATGAGCCTATATATCGCTCCCATTGGGAAAGGCCGCAGTACGTAATTCAAGATCAGCAGCTGTCGTGTTAGGCAGCTACTTACTGATCCTCCTGGCTAGAAGAGAATTGTTGGGTGTCAGCAAGAAGGAAGGAAGAAAAGCAACACTAATAAATACACCAACTGTGAAGAATGGTTTTAATACGCTATTTTATTTCTATCAGTTAGACATGTGGGTGATAAAATGTCTATTTCCCATACCCATGTCTGAAGTGCCATTTTCAAAAGTGCTGGCCCAGAGCTGGCCTTGCTTCCAGAAATGTTGTTTTAATGTCAGCACGGCCAAATTTTCAGCACTAAAATGGCTTTTCCAGATGGGGAAGCATTTGGTACTTCTGAAACCTGGTTATCAGGATGCTTAATATGAACATGAAACTGGAAGAAAGAGTAAGGACTGTCATTGACAGCAAAATATTCAGATTAGCCAAGTTAATAGTGTTCAAAATATTGAAACTTTTACAGGGGTACAGTGGTTGTCATTAAAACAACAGTCACCACACATTAGGATCTAAGACACTGCTGTTACTTTATTTCCTGTTCTATATAGGAGGAAACTGGTGTTTCGGATAGTAGCGTGTAAACTTAACAAATACTGACTTTCTATTCACAAACCCCTTATCCAAAAGCATAACAATCATATTTGTGATTAGTAGCACTTAACAAAAGTGACAGAAGGATTCAGTAGGGGCAAACACTTAGCCAAAATGCAGAGTCAAGTCTGCTGTGAGGAAATATTTAATCAGAAAAATGTGAATGATAATTGGCAGTCATTTAAGAACACCTTACTAGATGCCCCAAAGCCACAATCCCACAATTGAAGAGGAAGGCTTTGCTGGTTAAAAAAATAACTTGGTTGAGAGGGAAAGTGAAGGCAGCTGTAAAAAATAAAATATAAAAATAATAATAAATAAGAAATGGAAGAGAGGGGAAGTTGATAGCAATGTATATAAATGAAAAATTAGGAATTGTAGAAAATTGACGCAAAGGGACCCAAAGTGAAATCTCTTACTAGATTACTGGATTGCTATTATTCTATTACTATATTGTAGACTTATCAATAATAATTCAGAAAAGTCAGAAGTGTTGAATAAATATTTCTGTTCGGTATTTGAGGGAAAAACATGTCTCATCATATGGTGATAACACTCTTCTCATTCCACTAGTATCTCAGGAGGATGCTGAACAGAAACTACTAAAGTTAGACATTTTAAAATCATCAGGTCCAGATAACTTGCATCCAAGAGTTTTAAAAGAGTTGGCTGAGGAGCTCACTGAGGCATTAATGTTGATTTTTAATAAGTTTTGGAGCACTGGGAAAGGTCCAGAAGAAAACTAATACGGTGTCAATTTGTTTAAAAAGGTAAATGGGATGAACCAAATAATTATAGGCCTGTCAGCCTGACATTGATCTTGGGCAAGATAATAGTGCACTGATATGGGACTAAATTAATAACAAATTAAAGGAGGGTAATGTAATTAATGCAAATTAATATGGGTTTCTGGAAAATAGATCCTGTCAAATTCATGATATCTTTTTTTGTTGAGGCCACAAGCTTGGCTGATAATGTTAATAGTGATGATATAATATACTTAGACTTCTGTAAGGCATTTTGACTTGATACCTCACAACATTTTATTAAAAAACTAGAATTATATAAATTTAATATGGCACATATCTAATGGATTAAAAACTGGCTAACAATAGGTCTCAAAATGGGGAATCATCATCAAGCAGTTGTGTTTCCAGTGAGATCCCGCAGAGACTGGTTCTTGTAGGCCATACTTACACAATGGAAGACTCTGAAAAAGATTTGAGGGTGGAGGTGGATAATCAGTTGAACATGAACTCCCAATATGATGCTGTGGTCAAAAGAGCTAATGCAATCCTTGGATACATAAACAGGGGAATCTTAAGTAGGAGTAGAGACGTTATTTACCTCTGTATTTGGCACTGGTAAGACCACAGCTGGACTACTGTGTCCAGTTCTTGTGCCCACAATTAAAGCAGGAGGTTGATAAACTGGAGGGGGTTCAGAGAAGAGCCATGAGGATGATTAAATGATTAAAAAACTTACCTTATATTGGTAGACTCAAGAGCTCAATCTATTTAATTTAACAAAAAGAAGGTTAAGGGGTGACTTGATTACAGTCTATAAATACCTATATGGGGAACAAATAATAATAGTCTCTTCAAACTAGCAGAGAAAAGAATAACATGATCCAATGGCTGGAAGTTGAAACTAGAAAACTTCAGGCTGGAAATAATGCATAAATTTTTGACAGCAAGGGTAGTTAATCATTGGAACAATTTATCAAGGATTGTGATGGATTCGCTATCACTAGCACTTTTTAAATCAAGAGTGGATGTCATTCTAAATGATATAGTCTAGGAATTATTTTAGGTAAGTTCTACAGTCTGTGTTATACAGGGGGTCAAACTAGATGATCATAATGGTCCCTTCTGGCCTTGGAATCCATGAATCTATAGATATGTCTACATAGCAAAAAAAAAAAAAAAAAAATCCCACAGTAGCAAGTCTCAGAGCCCAGGTCAACTGACTCAGGGATTGTCTTCACTACCACTCAGGGGCAATCTAAGATACGCAACTTCAGCTATGTGAATAATGTAGCTGAAGTTGACATACATAGATCTACATACAACAGTGTCTTCACTGTGGTAAGTCGACAGCTGACACTCTCCCGTCGAATCCGCTTGTGCTTCTCATTCTGGTGGAGTACCGGAGTTGACGGGAGATAGCTCAGCAGTCAATTTATCATGTCTATACTAGACGCAATAAATCGATCCCCGCTGGATCGATTGCTGCCCACCGAAATGGCGGCATTTGTTTGGGCTCGAAAATGAGCCTGGGTTCTGAAATCTGATGAGAGGACTCAGTTTCTGGATGCCGTACATGGAACATCTGAAAGGGGCTTGATTTTCACAAACTGAAAATCAGTCCCCCTTCTGGTGTGACATATTGGGCACACAAAAGTTGAAACACCTGAAATCACAAGTTCCTTTAAAAGATCTTGGCTCAAAAGACTTTTCGAAGCCAAAGTGACAGGAGGGCTAAAATAGAACTCTGTAAAGGAAGCTGGTTTTCACCCTATTGTTATGGATTGGATGTAAGTGCTACTCCTTATAGATTCATAGATTCTAGGACTGGAAGGGACCTCGAGAGGTCATCGAGTCCAGTCCCCTGCCCTCATGGCAGGACCAAATACTGTCTAGACCATCCCTGATAGACATTTATCTAACCTACTCTTAAATATCTCCAGAGATGGAGATTCCACAACCTCCCTAGGCAATTTATTCCAGTGTTTAACCACCCTGACAGTTAGAAACTTTTTCCTAATGTCTAACCTAAACTTCCCTTGCTGCAGTTTAAGCCCATTGCTTCTTGTTCTATCCTTAGAGGCTAAGGTGAACAAGTTTTCTCCCTCCTCCATATGACACCCTTTTAGATACCTGAAAACTGCTATCATGTCCCCTCTCAGTCTTCTCTTTTCCAAACTAAACAAACCCAATTCTTTCAGCCTTCCTTCATAGGTCATGTTCTCAAGACCTTTAATCATTCTTGTTGCTCTTCTCTGGACCCTCTCCAATTTCTCCACATTTTTCTTGAAATGCGGTGCCCAGAACTGGACCTAATATTCCAGTTGAGGCCTAACCAGTGCAGAGTAGAGTGGAAGAATCACTTCTCGTATCTTGCTCACAAAACACCTGTTAATACATCCCAGAATCATGTTTGCTTTTTTTGCAACAGCATCACACTGTTGACTCATATTTAGCTTGTGGTCCACTATAACCCCTAGATCCCTTTCTGCCGTACTCTTTCCTAGACAGTCTCTTCCCATTCTGTATGTGTGAAACTGAGTTTTTCTTCCTAAGTGGAGCACTTTGCATTTGTCTTTGTTAAACTTCATCCTGTTTACCTCAGACCATGTCTCCAATTTGTCCAGATCATTTTGAATTATGACCCTGTCCTTCAAAGCAGTTGCAATCCCTCCCAGTTTGGTATCATCTGCAAACTTGATAAGTGTACTTTCTATGCCAATATCTAAGTCATTAATGAAGATATTGAACAGAGCCGGTCCCAAAACAGACCCCTGCGGTACCCCGCTCGTTATGCCTTTCCAGCAGGATTGGGAACCATTAATAACAACTCTCTGAGTACGGTTATCCAGCCAGTTATGCACCCACCTTATAGTAGCCCCATCTAAATTGTATTTGCCTAGTTTATCAATAAGAATATCCTGCGAGACAGTATCAAATGCCTTACTAAAGTCTAGGTATACCACATCCACAGCTTCTCCCTTATCCACAAGACTCGTTATCCTATCAAAGAAAGCTATCAGATTGGTTTGACACGATTTGTTCTTTAAAAATCCATGCTGGCTATTCCCTATCACCTTACCACTTTCCAAGTGTTTGCAGATGATTTCCCTAATTACTTGCTCCATTATCTTCCCTGGCACAGAAGTTAAACTAACTGGTCTGTAGTTTCCTGGGTTGTTTTTATTTCCCTTTTTATAGATGGGCACTATATTTGCCCTTTCTCAGTCTTCTGGAATCTCTCCTGTCTCCCATGATTTTCCAAAGATAATAGCTAGAGGCTCAGATACCTTCTCTATTAGCTCCTCGAGTATTCTGCTAAACCTACCCCCTTCCCATCAGCATTCACTATGTTAGGCATTCCTTTAGACTTCTCGGTGAAAACCGAAACAAAGAAGTCATTAAGCATCTCTGCCATTTCCTGTTACTGTTTCTCCCTCGTCACTGAGCAGTGGGCCTACCCTGTCTTTGGTCTTCCTCTTGCTTCTAATGTATCAATAAGAATTCTTCTTGTTTCCCTTTATTCCTGTAGCTAGTTTGAGCTCATTTTGTGCCTTTGCCATTCTACTTCAGTTGTAGTTTGGGGGCTTCAGGCTCCCGATCTACTCTACGAGCTAGGCTCCCCAGACAGACCACATCTCCCATGATGCACCAGGGATAGGGAATCCCATGATGCATGTAGTGGCTCACCAAAAGGAAAGATTATGGTGTACCAGGGGAGAGGTATTCTGGCCAGGTAGTCTGGCAGTCACAGGTCCTAATCAAGTGCCATTTCTCTGCTACTCACTAGACTCCTATGAAGGAACCCAGACTCTGGCTCCCTGGATGTTTTAAGCCTCTGGAGCCTGAATGGAGTCCAGCCACTGTCACAGTCTTGGAGTCCCTAGGCACATTCTCAGAGCACAGACCCTCTGTTTGGCACCCCACCCCCGCTCCCGAAAGCTGGTACTTGCTGTCCAACTGTTGTCCCTGGGCTCGGTGCTGACTCTTCAGACCCCCCCTGTAGCTTTAACACACCCTCTCCCAGAACTCCACCCAAAGCTGTGAGTCTTCTGATTTACTTCTTGACTTTAAGTCATTGACCCCCTTTTGCAGGGCTGACTCTAGCTTTTTTGCTGCCCCAAGCAGCAAAAAAAAGCGCCACCCCCCAGACCCCGGCCGAGCGCCGTGCCGCCC